>NC_060275.1:74289032-74426087 GCF_021613505.1 Equus quagga
ACTGAGGGTCAACTCTATGCAACCACTTTGTAAAGAGTAGTCAATGAAAGCTTCTTCCTGGGTTAAAATAACTATAATTTTCTGAAAAGTGAAATGGAGGTAACAACAATAATGGCAAGAATAATGAACACTGAGTGAGTGCTCACACGCATGCACAAGGTATGTTCATGAAACAGCTGCAGGCAGGCAGTATCCTTCCACAAATGTTGGCACTGGACAGACTGAGTGGGGGGAAGCCTCAGAGGAAATGAGGGAAAGCCTCAGGAAAGCCTAGTTGGTACCTTTACCACTCAGTCAAAATGATTGATAGTGGTAAATTAATACTAGTGGTAGCATTAATTGATAGCTAGTAGTAGTAATGATTGAAAGAGAAAAACTCTATCACTTATTGCGTGATCACAGGTATTTAACACTTTAATAGGCATCATATATACATTCTTCAAATTATCCTCACAGTAACTCGTAGGTGCTAGTTGGTATCATTGTCTCACATTTAAAACATGAGGAAACTGAGGCTCAGAGTGGGAAAGTTGGTCCAATGTCACAAAAATAGTAGGTAGAGCATGCATCTGAAGCCAAATTTAGCTTTCCTCTCCATCACACTCTTTTTCTCTCTGAGACTCCTGGATAGTGTGAACTCAGAAGCTAAAGGAAAAGAATTCCAAAAAGTAAGATGCTCCTCAAGCTACAAAGGTATGTTATCCACATAGGAAAATCAGAAAGTACCCAGGATTCATGACTTTACTCCTCTGAGTACTTTTTCTATTTTTACACTTTTATCCCTTGCTGGAGCTAGCTCCTCTGTAACAATTCTTTTTCTATATGGCTTCAGCTACCTTGAGGGCCTAGACCCAATACCTCATTCTCATTCAGAAACTTCTCTTAGTTTCCTCCTAAAACAGTTTGAGGTCCTGAAACTTCAAAATAATCTTATTTGATCGCAGTTTTGCTTTCTTGAGTGATATGTTTAAAAGAAGCTTAACGCCATACAATGGTTGATGATTAGTTAAGGGTACCCAGTGTCTGTAAGATGACTGCCACATAATGAAAACACTTTGTCAGAGCCTTTATCTAATCTGTAGACAGGGCACTGGTCCTTGATGTGAGGAAGGCATTGAGAGTGTAGTCCCAAATTCAAAAGCAGTCAGGAACTTTTCTAAGTAGCTAGCATATGAGATACAGGGCACAAATAGCAATGGTTCTAAGATGCCAGGAAGCAAGGAACAATAATCTGTCCTAAAGGTGAAGTGTGATGCCTTCTCAGTGCATAGCATGGTCCTCTAGCACATAATAGAAAATTTAAAAATATTGCTGAATGTTTCTTGTGTCACAGGCTTGATATCAGGAGAGGAAGGTGGGAGCATTTTAGTTCTGCTATGTGTTTCAAGGGTAAAGGGAATTTGTATTGAAAATGAAAACCCAAATGGACTATTTGCATTCAAATCCTAAGGTGAGAGGATAGAAACACTTCAAAATACTTCAAAAAGTGCAGAACTTTGGGGCAGGGAGGAGACACTGGGTTTGCAAAGGTCTGCCAAAACAACAAATTGATATTCAGCTTTAAAAAAAATTAACAAATAATCATAACCTTTCAATTAAAAAAACCACAAAGCCCAGGAATAATGTATCTTTTTTCACAATTTCACAAGAAATTATGGTATCAACCATTCCTCTTCCTAAACTTCTGTCTACACCCTCCAGCTTCTGCTAGATTAAATCTAACAAAATTCAGCTCATAAATATTAGCCAGTTCAAAAGTAGGTATCTTATTCCACTTATGGCTGGGAAGAAAACCAGCCTCTAAATTCACAAGAACCACAAGATACATACACACAGAGTAGTCAAAAACCAAAACATTAAAATCTGCATCACAGAGAATCTTCTCCCCAGTGAACTAAAATTATCAGGACCAATAACTACTACAAATTGCATTAGACTACATACAAAGGAAAATATTTACAATCCAAAGATTATTCTTTTAATATCCAAGGGTATCTATCCCATCTGTAAACCATACATTCAAAAGGAAGATGGGGAGCAGAACCTTAACAGCTGAGGTCCTGAAACTTCAAAATACTCTTATATGAGTTTCTATTTTCCTTACATAACAATGAGAGAAGGGAAAAGTCATCATTCAATACACCCTATGAGGACTGCTCATTTTATGGTCAAATTGGCAAAACAAAATTTCTAAACTTTCCCCTTGACACCTCACCTGCCCCTTTTCACAAATTACTATATAATCAGATAATAAAAACAAGGTTGGAAATCAGTTCAAGCTAAATCTTGAGGGGAAAAAAACAGCAACAACAAGAGCAATCACCACAAAACAAGAAGACTAGACTGCAAGTTCCAGGAGGGCAGGGACTGCATCCATTTTGTTCCCCACAATACTGTCACTGTCCAGCATTCCACAGACATTCAGTTAGTATATGATGGAAAGAGGGAGGGACCGATCATTCTGCTAAGGGGTAGGGCAATCACTAAGGGTGCTTCTGCCACTCTGATTCAGTACTGAGTACACTGCAGGGCACAGTGAAATAGCTAGGTCAAAGCTTGACCATCTTGTCTAACAACTGCACACATGAAGCAGAGGAAAAAGATGTTTTCCATCAGTCCTCTCAGACTGGCTTCTCCTGTCTGGACTCTAGAGGGGACATAAGAGTCTGACACACATACACAGCACAGCTTTTCAGTGACAACAGGGACAGTGCAACTTTAGTAGGTAACGACCTCCAATACCAGCTCAAACTACTAAGAGAAACCCATTTATAAAATTGGACCTATACAATGTCTGGGAATCTGTTGTCTGAAATTATCCATTGCTCTAATCTACTCCATTAGAATATGTAATTCATAATTGAGACTTTGATTAATCACTTTAGAAACAATCAGTCTTGAGGTTTCTTTTTTTTTAATTATGGCAGATAATAAGTGTAAACAAATGTGTCTACTAATGACTTTTCATTTCAAAATTAACCATTATTATAATGGAAATAATAAAAGGATTTTCAGCACTTACTGAATGTGTATTATTAAATGCCTTGGGAATTTCTTTAATTCAACTCTATTTGCATATCTTTTTTATATTTTTTAATTGAAGCTTAGTAGAACACTATAAATTGTTCATTATTCTTCATAGTAAACTGATATTCAGAGAAATTAAGTGACTTTCCAGGTGTTTGAACAAAAATTTAATTCCAGATCCCACAACCTCATACCACCTCCTCTCTAAATTTATAAAAATATCTTTACTGCTTAAATGAATAACAAATTTAAATCCTTTTCAAAGTAATATATCTAAATTCATTACATTTTGGGGAGGAAAGAGTATTAACAAGCAGGTATACAAAAATTTATATACAAAATGAGTTTACTAAACAGATTAAAAATATGCCTAAAGTAGCTCTATTCAAAGAACTCCTAACTTGCAGCAATACTACAAATCAGAGTACATACAAAAACTCCTGTCTTCAGGGTTGCTAAATGTGAACATGTTTTTATGGTGTGCAAACATGGCAAAACTGAAGAATGATCTATTTCCTTCAAACAGCACTTTAAACAGTGACCTCCTATCAGGATTGACAAATTGAGAGATGAATCAGCTTGATTTTTCAGGCATAAACATTCTTTAAAAGTTCATAAAAATGTTATTTAGGTGGAGAAAAAATAGCACACTCTATTACAGTAGAGGTATTTATTAAATTCATTCAATTCTTCACTCATTGAATAAATGTACTGTGTACCTACTATATGTTAAGCACGGTGCTGAGAAAAAGAGATGGTTAATACTCAGTGTACTAATTATGGCTTTTCATTTCCCATATGCTGATGATTTGACAGAGGGGACCCTGCTGACCCTGGAAAGTCTGCCCCTCTCAGGGCTAGCCAATTCCTAGAGAGAGTAAATGACTGCCTTCTACCACACATTTCATACGCAAAACAACTGATCCTAACTCCACAACCCAATGACCTCCTTTATCAGGCTCTTACATTCTGGGCCACTATCCCCCTGCCCTAATCACTTTAGGGCCAGGTACTAGATAACTTGTGACAGCCCCTACACCCTAAAGCCTGCTGAAATTATGCAAACTAGTGAATCCTAAACCTGCTTACCCTGACTTTCCCATTCTTTCCCTTGGAAACCACAATCAAGGCTCTTGGCCACATTTTCCCCTCACTCCTTCTGCCTCCTGACCAACCCTGGTGTTTCCCCTTGTGTTGTGTGTGGTGTGGCAAGATCCCTCCTCTTGGGAACTGTGAGTAACAAACTATCTTTCAATGGCAATTGTCCTCTGATCTGTTGGCCTCACTATATCTGAATAATAATAAAACCTATTTTAAAGCATTCAGGACCTACTATTGAGGCATTCATATTTAGTGATGTTTATTAAACAAATGAATGAATAAGCAAAGAACAAATGCTAGCAGCAAACAAACAAGTAAACACTAGAGCAAAAATTCAAGACCTGAATCCTAGCATATTCAATATGCAACAAGTTGAGGAGCAGCAAAATGGATGAAAAAAATGTCCCCACAAGACGATGAGTAAATTATCTGCAACAGTATTGTTAGATAGAAACTAGTAATTGCATAATTCATCTCTCAGAGGATAAAACTGACCCTTCCTTGAAGGCCCTCCCTTCCTAGGATCTATGCTCTATTCTCGCCAATCTCTGCAGGTTCATTGTTCTCACTCCCCCGTGCTCTACTGGCTGCCACACTAGCCTTCTTTGAGTTTCCTGAAGGTGCCCTGACCCCTCTAGCTACAGAGCCTTTGCCCAAGTTGTTTTATCTTCTTGGAATACTCCCTTCTCTCAAGATCTTCACCACAGTTAATTTCTACTCTTGAGATCTCAGCAATTATTTCCTCAGCAAAGTCTTTCTGGATCTCCTGAACTGTATTAATCTTCCCCATTAGACAGCTGCAGAGCATCTGTGTCACCTGTTACCATTTTTATTCTGTAGTTCTGTAACTCTTTACCTTCTGTCTCCTTCACTTTACTGTATACCCGAAGAACACAGACACCACGTTTATCTTCAAATACTACCATTACCTCTCATCTTGCATCCACAGAACTTTTTATTATTTCCCAGTTTTCCTTAGCAACAATTCTTGATCCCAATCATATTTATTCCCCTAAACATGCTTTCCTCATTGCTGTTATTGCACCTTTACTCATTCTATTTCTATAGACTAGCATGCCCTAACACTTCACACTCTTCCCAGGACATTTGCACCAAGATCAAGCCCCTACAGGACACAGGTCAAATGTCAAGTGCAAAGCTTCTGCTGCCAGAAAGTACCCAATCTTTACCCTTCAAGCTCTACTGGCATGTGTATGTAACACTCACTTTGTACTTTTCAAATACTGTGGTATCATTTACCATCCCTTCAAGTTTACTACTCTTCTGTACATTCCCCAAATAAGAACTATGAATTTCCCAAGGGCAACGTCTGTGCCTCATAGGCTCTGTATCCACACAATACTTACTTAACACAGCTTTTTATGCACAATATATATTCTATTTCAATATATATTTTTAACACAGTAACATATCATTCAAACCAAATTCACCAGTCACGTATAAAAAAAGCTGACATAACTGTGGTAATACTAACATGAATGCCTCTGCTTTCTCTCAACACCTATACAACCACTGGAATTATCTGCATAAAAATCACTACTGACAGCTCCCAAGGCCTGGTCAAGGAAATATATCAATATATCAGGGGGAAAAATGCCATGAGTAGTAGGTAAAGTATTTCTATAATTCTCTTAAAAGTCTATATCATTACACTATATTTTATCCACAGAAAAATTTAGACAAGTTATTTCTAATTAAAAAAAAACCCCACTAAGCTGATTACAATCATCATAAGGGTAAAAAGAAATACGTTTATTAAGGGAAAAAATTCCCCAAAGACACTAAGTGATTACTGTGATTTCCTGCTCTCCAATTTTTTCCCCTACAGTTCTTAGTTGACAATCCAAAGCAACTGGAAAACAACTACATTTACATTAAAATCACTCTGATAAGTAGAGAGTAAAAGAATCCAGACAAAGGTCCACACAGTTGGAAAAGCAGTCATTCTCTGTAATACCAATGGCCTAATTTGTGGATTCTTTCTGAATATCAAGGTGTGAAATTTCCTTTTCTGTCTCTGCCATCAAATGTCTCTTGCTTTCTCTTCCTTTCTATCCATGCAAATGGAGCAGAGGAACACTGAGATACTTGGACCTAAAATGTCTGGGATCCATAATTTGCAAAGCTCGCTTTTTGAAATGTAGTACTATAGAATTCTTTTGGCTTTTCCAAATATCAATATGCAATATTCCTTATAAATAATACTGTTAAATGAAAACTTTGAACAAAACAACCACTGGAGAAAAGCAATTCAGTTTGTGTCTATGCACAAATTGACTTAACTGACAAATTCAGCTGGAATACTAGAAAGATTGGTAACGTGTCAAAAATTCAATTCAATTCCCACAGAACAACAAATCACTTACTACCTTTATAACTGCTAAATCCCAGGAAAGTAATTCTATTTGTCAGTACATATACAGACTATTTCAGCATAGGTATGAAAATGACATTGAGATGCAGCAGAACTAGTCTGATATTTAATAAATAACGCTGGGTACTGACTCAAGAACAGGCTTCCTTTGGTAGAATACCTCAATTTTTTTAAACATAAAGCATATTTTTTTCCATAAAGTATGAAACGCTATCTAGTAATATCAATTGTAGCAGCTACTGTAGCAGTAATAAAAGCAAGTAATATCTATTAAGTTGTTAAGGTGAATTACATAAAAGAAACTAACATTATATAAAAGAAACTAACATTCACTGAGTTCTTAGCATGAATTAGCTCACTTAACCTTCACAACAATCCTACAAAAGAGATACTATGATTAACCTCATTTTAAAGTTAAAGTTGAAGAAACGGATGTAAAGGAGTTAAATAACTTGCCCAGACTCAGTTAAAAAGTAATAGAACAAGTAAGATTCTTAAAACACTAAGGTATGTATTTACTGATAATTTTTCGGGCCCCCCAAATCAGCACACAGTAATCAATCAACTAATAGTCAAAAGCTTTTGTGTCAAGTAAGTTCCCCAAAGGTGAGCAATGGTACAGCACAACCATTTAAAAAATGTTTCTACTACAATGAGATACCGCTCCACACACACCAGCATGGCTATAATCAAAAAGAGATAGTAACAAGTGTTGGTAAAGACATGGAGAAGTTAGAACCCTCACATGCTGCTTGTGGGAATGTAAAATGGTATAGCTACTTTGAAAAACTGCTTGGCAGTTCCTCAAAATGTTAAACATAGAGCCACTATATGACCCAGCAATACCCAAGGGAAATGAAAAAACATATCTAAACAAAAACTTGCACATAAATAATAGGAATATTATTGATAATAGCCAAAAAAAGTAGAAATAGCTCAAATGTCCATTATCTGATGAATGGATAAACAAAATGTGCTATATCCATACAACAGAATATCATTCAGCAATAAGAAGAAATAAAATACTGATAAATGCCACAATATGGATGAACCTTAAAAACATACAAATTTAAAGAAGCCAGTCACAAAAGACCACATACTGTCTGATTCCATTTACAGGAAATGTCCAGAACAGGCAAATCCATAGATCCAGAAAGTAGATTAGTCATTGTCTAGGGCTAGGGGAGATGAGAGAATGAGGACTGCTGAAGAGCACATGGTTTCTTTTCGTGCGATGAAATGTTCTAAAATTGATTGTGGTGATGGCTGCACAATTGAACTCTGTGGAGACGCTGAAAACAACTGAATGTGTACACTTTAAATCAGTGAATTGTATGATTTGTGAATTATATCTCAATAAAGCTGTTATCACACACACACGAAAAAGATACTTCTAAGGCATTTTTCCTGTGAAAGACAAAAAAATTGAGAACTAATTCGTACTGTAGAAAAGCTACTAAAATCTGAGGTTAAGGATTTAGAGATAAAAGAAAATACTGTAAAATGCTAAATAAGAATATATGACCTAGGAGTAAAAGACAATCCTATTTTAAAGGATGACAATAAAATTCTATCATGTTAAACTCATTTAGGAACAGTCGGTTTAAACCAAGCATAATTCAAATAAAACAACATGTTCTCATTGTAAAAACTGTAAACTGCCTTATTTAATTATATTTAAACTATACCAAAATACAACTCTTTGGGATCTGTTTTCTTGATTCTACTAGTCTAACATTTTAAGTTACAAAATGACTTAGAAAATTCTTAAATAATAAAAAATTTCCAAATGCTGGTATTATATACACTATTCTTGAGATAAATGAGAATTACAGAGAGGTAATAAGTGTTCAATCCAAGCAGGCTTAGTAAATCTGGTACCCAGAGGACTTTACTATAAGGCAACTTCTCCTGGCAAGCAAGCCATCATACCTAAAAACCCAGCTGCTGTGCCAATCTCTTTGAAGTACGCAGTTACCTTATGCTTACATATTCTCCATTGGCGACTTCCTTAAATTTAAAAAAAACAGAAGTGAAATTCAAAGTTCTTAAAACGCATGGTGTCAAAGAACATTTACTCACATCTAAAATTCTTAGAATTACATTATAAAAATGTGTCTTTGAAGATGAAGGACAAATTGCTATTTTAAAGAACAGAAGTCAAAGAAAAGTCATTATTCTCATTCTCATCTACAAGTAATAGTTTTTGTTTAATCTATGCCTTCAGAGGAAAACTCTGAAAAATATTAAAAGAAGTATATGCTAATAAAGTTATTTTCATACAAAAATTAGCTGAAGAAAATATTACTCCCACTTTGTATAAATAATATAGACCCTCAGGGAGAAAATTTAAACTTGGAATTATTCCAGCTAAAGAAATAGTAAAACAAAAAGGAAAGAAGACGGTTGCACTGCACAATTTAAAAAAAAAAAAAGATTGCACTATGTTCAGAAGGTAACCAAGAAGATGTAACAAGAATGTATAGAGTACACATAAACAAAATCCTGTATCCTTAAGTTGTGATAATGCAGAATACTACAAAAGATCATCAAGCAGAAGGTGACATTCCTTAGGACATATATGGTTAACACATTTTCTTAAAGAATTAATGAACAGGTATACAGATACTCAATACACCTAAAAATGTACTGAATTTAAAATGAATGCAGGTACACAGAGACTTAAGCTTTTAGAACTTCGTACTGTAGTAAATGGATGCATGGACATGAGAGGCAGGGAGGAAGAAAAGGATGAAATAAGAAAAGCTAACGTCATCTATGCAGAGTTTGACCTCCGATATCCATGCAAACTCATTTAATCTTTACAATACTCTCATTTGGATAATGCTATTACAGTACCCTCATTTTAAAAAGAGGGAAACTTAGGCCCATGAAAGTTAAGTAACTTGGCTATAGTCATTAGCAAGCGGACTAGGGCTACTGGGATTTGAGTGTGGTTCTAAAGTCTATAGTCTTTACCAAATTTTTGAACCAGAAGTAGTGGATCAGGGTAAAAGAGAGTTGAATAGCTTTTCCAATCGTCATTCTTTACAGCAGTGATTCTCAACAAGGGGTGGGAGGTTCTACTGGTGTCCAGGAGGCAGAGGCCAGGATGCTGCTAAGCATTCTACAAGGCACAGGACAGTCCCTATTACAAAGAGTCATCTGGCCCAAAATGTCACTAGTACTGTGGTTGAGGAACCCTGCTTTAAAGCAGTTTATTTCTGCATTTGAAAATACATTATAATAAAAGGAGAAGAAAATAACATTTCCTAATTGAGCCTGATTCAAAAAATTGTTATCAACATTATTCTCTAGTCCCGCTTATTTCAGGAAAGGGAAATGCTATACTGCAAAGTTGAAAAGATTCACAGGAACAGGAAATTACCAACACATGGGAAATTAACCAGGAAATATCACTGGGGATACAGAAGGGGGAAAAATTTCCCCAAACTCCAACAACCAGGTAGGTCTAAGAAAAGTTATAACAGGAGATGATAAAGCTGCTGATCTAAATGTCGCCATCACCCTCCTTTAGAGCATGTAAATATAAATCTTCCTAAGTTTTGTCCACTATGTGGCAAACTTCTAGAGCAATTAAGTTGAGTGTTTTTCAGATTGTTACATTTTCTGTATAAATAGATATTTCTTTAGTCACTAATACATTAAGGACACTATAAAGTTAAATCATTATTCTTTAAAATTCTATTACCACATCATTCAAAACTTTCTGAGTACTCTGAAAATGTATGAATTCACCACTGCCCAATAGATTTTTCAATACTTCATTTTAAAAACAAAAATAAGAGCTGATCTTCTTATCACAAAGCTATCTCCTCACAACTTTTAAATTTGAAATTTTAATGTTTAAGATTTCAAGTCGGCCCCTCAATTTATATATAGGTTGACATGAGCCCCAGTCTAAGCATTCCTTAGCCTTATACAAGCCTTATACTTTCCTAATAGAAGCCAACTATTTCCACAACTTATGTATAACAAATATTTTTGAACCATACACTTATAAAAAATGTAAAGCAAATATCCTTTAGACACAATTAGATATATTTCTACACTTCTTAACCTGTGTCATTTTTAGTTTTCTCTCAGTAGTTTATGTTAGAGAAAACTCTAATATGCTTTATTAACCTTAATATTTTTCCACTCATTCATTTATTCAACAAACGTTTAGAGTATTGACTACTGTCAAAGACCAGGTCCTTTAACATTTCTATCTTTAAAGGCCTGAATAATTCTCAAGTCACTATTTTTTCACTAAGAGAAAGGGAAATAGCAATAAGTTAAAATGTAGGTAGCTTAAATTTGGTTTCCAAAAATAAATAAGACGTCATTCAATTTCACAGTGAGGAAATACATTGGTCTTGTGCACGTCCACCTGGGAGGCAGCATCACCTGGTAGTTAAAGGAGCAAGCCTCGACATCAAAATGCCCAAGGTCAAAACGTGCCCTGTGACATGACATATGCCAGACCCTAGGTAAGTTACTTAACATTTTTAAGTTATTTCTTTTCTCTATAAAAAGAGGATAATCATGCCTACGCCTCAGGACTGTTTTAAAAATTAAATGAGATATAAATGTAACGCACTGAGCAAACTATAAGGCATACAGCAAGTGCTCCATAATCATTATCTATTGTTTTGGTGTTAGGATAAAACAATTACCTATGTTCTAAATTAAAATTATCATACTAGAAATAAACTATATACAAATTTTAAAAAGGATTTCTAAAGCTAACTGGATTTATTTCATTAATTTATTACTAAGTTGTATGTGCTTGTTTTTAAAACTTCCCTAAGTCATAAAGATCTAATATATTATTATTATTATTATTATTATTCTCACACACCATCAAGTCTTAAGGCCTGTTTTTATGGCTTTAAAATTGAAAATACAAAAAAAATAATAATAAAGCACATAATGCCAAACTCCACAAAGACAGGGATAAAAACAAAGAAAATACATATTCTTCTTTAAATGTCCAAATCAAAGCATTTTGTATTTGCTTTATGGAAATGAGAATTTTAACAAAGTTTGTAAAGTATAATGATTTTATCTAAGTAAGGGGAAAAAAAAATACTTGCAAGTTTCTTTAGAGATAATCCAAAATAAAGAACAAAATTATGTAACATACTTTTGAATTACCAGGAGGAGAATATACTTTATGAAGCGCTGCTGACACTGAAATATTATATATTTAATATATCTACATAAAAAGAGGACCTAAAATAAGTCTAATAAAATCTGGTTATTATAAAAAAATTAAAATTCAGAGAAGAATAAAATAAATTTGTAAAATAATATGACCAAGTTCAACTGCACTGCCCACCATTCCCATTCATATCTTTTTAGATCTAGACTAACACTCGAGCCATATCATCACCTACTAACGTTAGCATACATATACATAAAACAACACTACCCAGCAAAACACAGCAACACCATGACCAAAAACAGAGCTCATATTTTGATGCTTTAAAGAAACAAACTTTAAGAAAACATTTACTCACCTATTATCAGATGGTAGAAGAGAAAGCAAAGCCAAAGCTGAAAGTTTTCTCCTTTCAGGCTGGGTAATGTTGTCCATGCGATCAACCCACATTTCAATCATATTTCCCAAAAGCTGGTCCATCTGAAAAAAGACGAGGAGGCATCTCAAAATATTTGAAATACTATTTACTTATGGATAAGTAGTGTTACAGGCTAAAAACTCATAAGGCATGGTTAAAGTTCAATTCCAGCAAACCACAGAACTGGAAGACCACAATTTGGGGTAGGCCTTAAGCTGGAAAAGAATAATTTGCGTAAAACCAGAAAGTAAGTAAATAATCTTGACAGCCAATTAATTCCAAGAGCTAAGTAGACTTGATCAAAACCAGTATGTAGCCAATGAGTGATTTTAATAATTTCATTTAATAAATCACCAATCCAACACATTCTTCCCAGTACACTAAAAGTACACGCATTTTTCAAAACTGTCAACTTGTACTTAGGTTATAGTTTATTCAGTTGGATGATTAGAGTTCAATGCTTAGAGTATAATTTGCTGGACTGATTTGTTGCTACTTTCAGAGGAAATGATAGATTGCAACCTCAACCTGCAGAATTTCAAAGGAAAACAAATGAATCATTTCCCAGGACATTTATATGTTACATTAAAAATAACATAACATGGGATTGCTTAGTGTAATGGTTAATTTTACCTGTCAACTCAGCTAGGCTAAGGTGTACAGTTGTTTGATCAACTACTGGTCTAGATGCTGCTGTGAAAGTATTTCGTAGACATGATTAACATTTACGATGAGTTGACTTTAAGTAAAGGAGATTACCCTAGATAATGTGGGTTGGGCTTCACTCAATCACGTGAAAGCCTTAGGAGCAAAAACTAAGGTTTCCCAGAAAAGAAGAAATCCTGCTTCAAAACCGTAACACAGAATTCCTGAGTTTTCAGCCTGCCCTATAAAATTAGAACTTGCCAGTCCCTACAATCATGTGAGCCAAGTACTTAAAATCTCTCTCTTTCTGTGTATATATGTGTGTGTATATACACACACTCTCTCTCTCTCTCTCTACACACACACACACACACTACTAGTTCTATTTTTTTTAAGAACTCGAACTGCTCAAGTTATCATCTATCAAGTAAGACATAACCAAGTGTACTGATCATGTAGATTGAAAGTGGATGGCAGGATATGCTTTCAAACACTTCTCCACTTCTAGTACATTCTAAAAAATGCATTTAATATCAAAATCGCTACCTCATGGATTTTGATAACATAAAATCAACCTTAATTTCCCACATCTTTTCCAAGAAACGGTTCAACACATTTTTTTAAAATAATAAAGTCCAAGAAACACTTCTTAGTTCAAGACAATTATTTATACTTGAGTTTCCCAAATTGTGTGCTGTGTCCTAAGATGCCACAGTGAACTCACAGAATATTTAAAATTATTGAGAAACACAGAGACGTTTATCAGGTACTTCAAGAACTACTAGCTCAAGATAGTTCTCAGTTTCATTACGCTCCTTTCAATGACTTCCTATCTTTACAAAGTACTACCCCAAAATTAAGGTAGAACAGAAAATGAAAGTGGAGGTGTCCAACCTGATTCCTAGGCTTGAGAATTTGGTTAGTGCTCAATTAAGTATACATATTCTATTAGTCAGTAACTGTGGTTATTTAAGAATAAAATTATTCTTTCTTTAGATTTTTGTGTATTATTTTTCAAAGCTACTAAGTTATTAGGACAACTACACATTAAGTTGTTTGGACCTAACTACTGAGTAAAAGGAACTGTTAGATATTTATACTTCTTTTGGCTTAGAAGCACTGTGAAAATATTACTAACACATTAAAGACACCATGAACCAAGACAGTTTGGTAACTTCTGATTTATACTACGGCATCTTCAATCCATATTTAATATGGAAACAAACTGTACAGATGTTCTATAGATTTACTGCAATTAATATCTAGTAACCAAGATTTAAATAACAAATCATAACCATTATAAAAGCAAATATCAAGTTATTAAAATGTAATATATACAACTGAAGCTATAGTAATAGATTTGGTTGAAATAAAGATGCAGTCAACAAAAACTGATAGCTCTATAGTCTAATTTTATTTATAACATATTTATTTCCTTTATTATAAAAATATTTAACAACAGCATATAACAAAGTGAGTTTGTGGGGACTTTAATTAAACAAGCAATTAGAAATTGAGATATTAACATTTTTTCCGTAAAGGGCCAGACAGTCAATATTTAACGCTTTGTGGGCCATATGATCTCAGTTGCAACTACTCAACTCCCAAAATCAGTCATAAACAATATGTAAACAAATGGGCATGGATGTATTCTAATATGAAACTTCATATAACTTTCACGTGTCACAAAATATTACTATTATTTTGATTTTTTCAACCATTAAAAATATAAAAAACATTCTTAACTCATAGACTTTACAAAAACAAGCAGCAGGCTGGATCTGGCCCATAGGCACTCACCCTCATCACCTCACTTGCCTCCTCTGAGTCCCAGCCCTGATGATAAATGCATAGTTCTCATTATTACACAAACTCCTAAGAAAGGTCGAACCAAAGCATCAGTGGTTGGGGCAAAGTTTCCCAGAGGAGATTATTTTTTAAGGTAGAATTAAAAGACATTAGGAATCAATTAAAGAAATGTGAGGGGACCTGGCCCTGTGGTGCAGTGGTTAAGCTCAGTGTGCTCCCCTTCGGCGGCCTGGGTTTACAGGTTCGGATCCCAGGCACGGACCTACACCACTCAACAGCCACGCTATGGTGGTGACCCAAATATAAAGTAGAGGAAGACTGGCACAGATCTTAGTTCAGGGGTAATATTCCCCAAGCCTTAAAGAGGAAGATTGGCAACAGATGTTAGCTCAGGGTGAGTCTTCCTCAACAACAAAAAGAAATGAGAGAGACTGTGAGGGAGTGTTCCAGGTAGAGGAAATAGCCTGTATACAAGGACTCTGAAGCAAGAGGGAGAAAGCTGTTTTCAAGAAACTGAAAAATGTTCTAGCAGTGAATAGCCAGATCATGGAGTTCTAAAAGGAGAGTAAGAGATGAGGCTAAAGGAGTAAAGAATCAGATTATGGTAGGCAAACCCACATTAGAGAGTTTAATCGTAAATTTAATTGAATTTAAATTGAATCCTAAATGTAAAGACACTGAAGAAGTTTGAAACAAGGAAGTGACAAAATCATACAAATAGATGAGAAAACTCAATTTGGTTGCTCTGAGGTAGACAGACATTAAGGTCATAAAAACAAAGAGGACAACTCTAACAGATACTGATGATCATTTATAGTAAATCATGAAGCAATAAAACAATTCTGCAGTATTTTCAGAGAATTTCTAAAATCAAACTATTTCTTAAGCAGTATAATAAAAAGATGATGAGATTTCTTTTTTTTTTTTTTATGGTATGCTTTTTGGTGAGGAAGATTGGCCCTGAGCTAACATCTAATTGCTAATCTTCCTCTTTTCTTTTCCTTTTGCCCCAAAGACCCAGTACACAGTTGTATATCCTAGTTGTAGATCATTCTGGTTCTTCTATGTGGGATGTCACACAGCATGGCTTGATGAGCGGTGTGTAGGTCTGTGCCCAGGATCCAAACCAACAAACCCCAGGCCGTAGAAGCAGAGTGCATGAACTTAACCACTTGGCCATGAGGCCAGCCCCAAAATTTCTCAGCTTTAATAATGTCTGCCAAATTCTGTCCTGGCAAGTGCAGATAAAAACTAATGATGCCGAAGATCCCAATTAAATAAATAACTACTGTGGAAAGAACGAACTTTACGTGGAAAGAAAAAACTTTATTTCATACTGGTTTATTTCATCACTTTTATAACTTTAAAGAATGTACGCTAAAACATGTCTTTTATAAGAATAAAATAATTTTATAGCATTATATCCCCTGTTGAAACAGAACAAAATGTTTAGGTAAATGCTGATCTTTTCTTTTTCTCTCCAAATGTTATCTCCTTAGGATAACCTTCATACCAACTGCTATTCAAGAAATAAAATGTCATTTTTACATAAAATTTCATGAACCAGTTGAATCATCATGCAGAAACAAAAAAATACCCTCAAATCTCTCTAGAATTTGAAAGATGTGTGCTGTTTCAAGTCAAGCACCTACAACTGATTAAGAGAAAAATCTTATGATCTAAGTGGCAGGTCTTCAGGAGAGTATGTTCTTAGGATGAAGCAACGCAGGATTTAGAGTAAGTTATAAAATGTCTCAACACCACTACCCCAGATTGATGAAGTCTAAATTAAAGGATATTGCCAGAAAGAGTAAGATGACAATGTTTCTAGAAAACAAGGCAATACTTAAGGAATTCTTGAGTTCCGTCAGTTTTGTAGAGACAGACAGACAGTTTTACTCACAGTACTCAGCTGCAAACTTTATTGCATCTTCATAATCAAGTCATCTACCCTAGAAGCATACCGACACTGCGAAAACAATTTTAGTATTGAACATATGCATTTGCTGGCTCCCTCTGAAATCCCACTAAAATGAGAGTAAAGAAATATAGAAAGCAAAGAAACATCCCCAGAGGGTCTTATTATAAAGAGGTGACACTCCAATGGGTAAAGATGGCAACAAGTTTTTGGAAGACGGCAGGTGGATGAAAGAATGTTAAGTGACTTGGCAGAACAGAAAAGCATGAAACCAAACTGCCTGCCGGGGAATAACAATCTAATGCAAGCAGATTCGGTCATCAGAATCCTGCCATCATCAGGCCACAAAGAAGACAGAGGCGAGGCACAGAGTTCAAACCAGGAAAACTGGCTGAAAATCTGTATAAGGAATATTTAGAACCTTCTAGATGCCGTTCTCCACTCCTGAAGGAGTCCAAAGATACACTATCTGGAAAAACGAAATCAGAGAACCTCCAACTCAAGACATGAAGAACAGGGAAAGGCAAGGTAAGATACAAATTAAAATCAGATGATTTAAATGAAAATCTGGATCCTGAATGGTGAAACGCCCTCATCCCCAAAGCACTGTTCCCCATCCTGAGTTCAATAGCGCTTGTTTATACCGAGAGAGGCTATCCCTCAGAAGAAAAGGGAAGACCGTAGAAAAAAAGGGCCTGCAAATTCTGTCATTTTCCAGTAAATTTCCCTACAGCAAAAATATCATTCTTCAATACTCCAAGGCTCTAAACTTTAATTTAGGTGATCAGTCTAAAAAGTTTTCATCATTCAATACAAACAAATGACTCTGAAAGACTTCAAACAGTAAAAGCTTAGAGGAACTGTTCTAACGGTGACTTCTGCAATGAATCCAAGCTCCTTTCCTAAAGCTATAAAATCACTCTTAATTAACTTGGCTTCCTCTACTATCTCACAACTGTTTTCAAGTGTTTAGAAGAGACAAACCCTTCTCCAAAATCCTTGCTTGCTTCAAAGCTATCTGAATTTACTGGAACTCACTTGCCTAGCCCTATTTAATTCCTGAACATATTTTTGAGGTACTTCAGAACTATGCTCACAGTCAAAAGTAGCCATTCGAACTAGATAACATATCATTCACCTTCATTTCCCTAGTCTCTAGACTCAAGCACGACAGCTTGACTTTTTGTCAAAACCTGTGTGAAAAACATTTCCTCTTCACAATGAAAAGTGAAAAAAGAAAACATAAGAAAGAGTCGCATGAAAAGCTGTGCTCTAAATACAGTATCAGAAATAAGTCTGAATCAATAATACGGTTCTCTTCTGAATCCTTCATAGTGCCAACGGGCTTGGAGCAGTACCAGCCGCAGGTCATTATTTCTCTATATTATGATATTTAGTCCAATGGAGGTGGCCTATTCTTCTCATATATTTTTTGAATGATGATTATTTGCGATAACAAGCAAACAGCATTTCAGAAAATTTTCCACATGATGACTTTTAAACACAGAGCATCTAAAAAACCATCCATTAGTTACTCAGTCCTGGGTAGGTAAAGTATATTATTTTTGGTATAAGGATGATGTTTGCGCAGAGGACAGTGCAGAGGCAAACTTCCTTTAAAGTCTAAGAACAACTAAAGCTACATTTTCAGACATCTATGTATGCAAATACATACTATGCTAGGTGACAACTCAGTTCATGCTGCTACAAAGAATTACTTGAGGTAAGATAATTTAAAATAAGAATCAAAAAGTAAATATAAATAAAAAATTTTTAAAGTCTTTATTTTTTAGACAAATAGATACTATTAGCACTGCTTATCAAGCTATATAAATGTTAGTACAAAACATTTTAATAATTTCTGCCTTTCCACCACGTGAGGACACAGTGAGTAGAAAGCAGTCTGAAACCTGGAAAAGGGCATTCACCAGAACACAATCATGCTGGCATCCTGATCTTGGACTTTCGAGCCTCCAGAACTTGCACTACCAACTGGAGTACTTATCCCCTGAAGATACATGAAACCATGAAAAGAGAAAAACAGTGCATCTCCCCAGCTCCACCAGCTCCAAGCTTTGTGACCTTGGAGCTCACAGTTGAATGCAGGGGAAGACAGGCAAGTAAGCAATTCTGCAGTTTAATCTGAAAGACCACTCAGCTGACTTGTGCATAAGGGACTGGAGGGAACTCCAACAAGATTGGAGGTTATGGTAGCACTCCAGTGACAAGATGATGAGGACTTGGGCTGTGGCAGTAGCACCGGAGAAGAAGAGGAGAGGATGGATTTAATGTGCTGGTTTACAGAGATACAGGGGATGAAGGAAAAGGTTAAATAACACCAGGACAGAACTCAGACAAAACTCGCTGGGATAACTGGTCCAGGCTCTTCAATAAGTTAATGCCATAGGAAAGAAGGATGGGGTTGAAGAGCTGTATGCAATAAAAGTTGAGGGAACTTTTATTGAAAGTTGAATTTAAAGAAAGTTGAATAAATGAGAGAGAAATACAGACAGTAAGTACCATGCACACTCATAAGAAGAAAATGTCACAGAATTTGAGTGCTCAAAGATGACAGAAGACCTTAAGATGAAGCTATTGGATTAAATCGTAAAGGAGAGGTCAGAGAAGGCCTCTCTCAAAGAAGCAACTGTGGCTGGAGAAGAGCAGAAGCTGGTGATTATGCTCATTGTCTACTAGACAGTGAAAAAGAGAAACCATCAAATGAGACCTGAGAAGGAAATCAAAGGGAAATTAACCTACAGTGTCCTGGAACCTAGAGAAGGGAAGAATTTCAAGGAGTTTGTGAATGAGTGTGTCAACTAAAACCAAAGAAGGAAGTTACTGTGACTACTGAGGTCACAGTTTTACTTTTTCTTTTCATTCCTCCCTCAAATGTACTAATGTAATGAAGCAAATATTGCTAGTTTTCTTGCAATACATGAAAACTGAGATGCAGAAACATGATGGGTTGATAGGTAGTGAAGACTACTCTTTCCTGTACTCAAATCTTAGAGATGTGTCACTATGTTCACAAATAATGTTGGGGGCATCACCAGATCATTTCTTTGCAAAAGAACCCAATGTTTTGAAAATAAAAATATTGATTTATTTCACACACACACTAATCATTTCTAAATCATTCGCTGACATTTAAAAATTGTAAGTATGATCATTTATTTGCTGCTGCTGACACCAGCTGAATAATATTCCAGTTTGAGTCAAAATTTTACATTTAAAAAAAAAATCAAATATATTCAACAATTTTCTCCCTACATTTATAGTCACTATGCAACCTGTACTCTCAGTAATTTCTCTTAATGTTTGTAGTCATGAATCACCTCTCATCTTCTGTTAAAAAACTGAAATTACATTCAAAGCTTTTCTTGCCCTTCTAAATACTGTTTAGGATAACATCTCTAAGGTCTACAAAATTTATCCAAAAGCCATGTTAATTGCTTGTCTAAAAGTTATATTTAATTATTTGGTTTAATTTTATTTCACTTTGAATAAACCAAGCTTTATGACCACCATTTGGCCAAGTTCAGGATACAATAAGTCAATGAACCTAAAAATTCAATATATTTTTCATCTGTCATCAAAAGGGAGTCCACATACACACACAATTTCTCATGTAATTAATACTTCGGTTGAATGGTATGTCACATTTCTTAATTTCTGTAATGTCTTCCACTTTTTTCATAATTTTATGTCTTTCATTTTACATATGCAATCAGTTTTTTGGTCAAATCTACCTGAAATACTTTCCAACGGATTAAGTAGAATTCTAACAGATTTGATATGTCAACACTTCCACTCATCACAATACTGGGAGTCCTAACCAATACAACAAGGCAAAAAGACCAAAAGCATACAGATTGGAAAGGAATAAGTAAAACTGTCCCAACTTCCAAATAACATGATTATATATTACAAACTACTAAGGAATCTACAGTAAAACTACTGATAGGTTTACTAAAGTCACAAGATACTTGGTAAATATATAGAAATCAATTTTATTTCACTTCATCACCAGTGAACAACTGAAAACTCAAACTCTCAAAATACCATTTACAATAGTGTTAAAAACTAGAAACACGATAAATTTACCAAACTACATGAAGACATATACAAAAAAACCCTACAAAACACTGCTGAGAACACTAAAAAAAACTCAGTAAATGTATATCCATGTTCACGGATTAGAAGACTGAGTATTGTTAAGATATCAATTCTCCCTAAATTTATCTACAGGGTCAACACAATCCCATTCAACATCCCAAGAGGACTATTTTTCGTTGTTGTTAGAAATTGGCAGGCCAATTCTAAAAACTTATATAGAAATGTGATGGGCCTAGAATAGCTAAACCCGCTTTAAACAAGATTAAAGTTGGAGGCTATACACTATCTGATTTTAACACCTATTATAAAGCTACATTAACCAAGAAAGTGTGACAGGATAAAAGTAAACATTTAGATGAATGAAACAGAATAGAGTCATAAAACTGATACACACTTAAACGGTCAACTGATTTCCGACAAAAGTACAAAGGAAATTCAATGGGAAAAGGATAAATCTTTTAGATAAATCATGCTAGAATAACGTATAACATGGAAACATATATTTATATGTGCATATATATGTATTTATATATGTATGTTATATATATGTATGTAACATATATAATAACCATTGAATCTTCTCTCCCATCATACACAAAAAATTAACTCACAATGAATCACTGTGACTATAACCACTGAATCTTCTCTCACATCATACACAAAAAATTAACTCATACTGAATGACCATAAAAGCTACAACAATATATAAAAATTTTAAGAAGAAAATTTAGGAGAAATTCTTCATGACCTTGGGGTAGGCAAAGATCTCTTAGATCAGACATAAAAAGCACCAACCATAAAATTTTAAAAGTGATAAATTATCAAATTGATAAATTAGTAAATTGATAAAGGGTCTGGTCTTAGAAATACACTCATAAGAAAATGAAAAGGCAAGCTGGAGACTAGAAAAAAACCCACCCACAATGCATGTACCTGACAAAGTCTTGAGTCTAGAATACATAAGGAAATCTTACAACTCAATAAGAAGACATAACAATCTTTAAAAATTGGCAAAAGATTTTAAACACTTCACAGAAAATACACAAATCATTAGTAAGCACATAAAAAGATATGTAATATCTTTAGTAATCAGAAAAATGTAAAACCACAATGAAATTTCGATTAGAAATCTATTAGAATAGCTAAAACGAAAAAGACTGACAATACCAAGCGTTAGTGAGGATTAAGGAGCAACTAAAACTGACACACATTGATGGTGGGACTGTAAATCCCACAACCACTTTAAAAACAGTTTGGTAGCTTTTTAAACACATACTAAACATATGACCCGACAGTTTCACTACCAGGTATCTACTGAAAAGAAACCAAAACATATGCCCATACAAAGATTTGTACATGAATGTTAACAGCAGCTTTATTCATTATAGCCAAAAATTGGAAACGACTAAAATGCCTATTAACAAGTAAATGGATAAATAAAAATAAACCGTGGTATACTCATACAATGAAATACTACTCAGCAATATAAAGGAACGATCCATTGCTATATGCAACAACATGGATTAGTCTCAAAAGAAAATATGATTCTATTTAGTAAAAAAATAAAAAACCAAAAACTCTTTACTTTTCAAATACTGAACTATTCCAATTTCACAATTTATATTAAAGTGCATATTTAAGGCTTGATACAACTTCCAAGCTACTTACATAACTCTAGCTTTAAAGGTTGCTCACAGTAGCCCTAATATTCTTCCAATTTCATGATTCAATTCCTGATTTTCAGATACATTATTTAAATCTCTCTGCTGCTTATTGTGTGATCATAAACATGAAACTTATCAAGAAAAGTTTTGTGATTACTTGATTTACATCCTTTAATTGCATATAATTAATTCAGTGACTTGAAACCAATTAAAATGTGGACTTTTTTACTTTTGACTGAAACTATATACCTTCTCCCTACAGTGACAATGGCAAATACAAAATTCAATGAGGTTTTCATGTAAATGCTTCTTATCAAAATATTCTTCTTAAACTCTAAGTTTATTATTTCATTATTCTTTCATCTAGCTACATGAGATCAATATCATAAAATATCTTCAAAGTCGTGAATTTCGGCTCACCTAATGGACTGGCCCTACCCAACAACAGTAAGACCTCAGGCAACGTGTGACCCTGCACAGGCAGGGTGTTTGGGACCTCTGCAACAGGATGAGCAAGTCCACCTTTGTGTGGCAGGATGTATGTGAGGGGTTGGCCTGTGTTGGCAGATTGTGTGGGGCCTCTGAGTGGATGGAGTGGGTCCACTTCAGTTGAGAGGGCGGGCGCAAAGGGCAGGACTGTGTAGACAAGGTGTGTAAGCATGTGGAGGTGAGACTTGTCAGCTGCAGCAGACTTGTGCTTCTCAGACAGCCATACAGGGGATCTGCCACACCTTTCAACGCCTGAAACAACAGAGTACTGCCACACCTAGGGCTGCCCCCACCCAGCTGAACTACTGAGAGAGCTGACAACTGCCTTGCAGGTCAGAGGCCTGCAGCAATTGCAAGCCCTGACCCTTGCAACCAGCCACATTGGAGGCCTAACGACTTAACAGAAAAACCACAGCAGGAATGTCCTATTAGACCTTGCATGCAACTGTGCTGGGGCTCCCTTCATCCAATAAAGTGACTGAAGGGACCACAGCGGCCACACACAGCTGAACCTTACACTCAGGCACCCAGGGGCAGAGACTAGCCTTCCTGTGCACCTGCAGTAAGAACAACCCTGACACAAGAGAAGAACACAAGTAACCCATAGAGGGGACAGCCCTGGAACATTTGGAACTGGTGATGAGAGGGAAGCACACTGCTTGGCCTCATAAGGCATCTCTTACAGAAGGCCACCTCTCCAAGACCAGGAAATGGAGCTGACCTACCTAAAACATAGATAGAAATACACAGATACATGCAACATGAGGAGACAAAGGCATATGTTCCAAATAAGCAAATGACAAATAACCAGAAAAAGAACTAAACAAAACAGAGATAAACAAGATACATGATAAAGAGTACAAGCTAAGTCATAAGGATGCTCACTGATCTTGGGAGGAACATAGAAAACTACAGTGAGGATTTCAACAAAGGACTGGAAAATATAAAAAAGAACCAATCAGAACTGAAGAATAAAATAATGGAAATGAAAAACTTACCAGGCGAATCAATAGCAGGGTAGATGATACAGAAAAATGGATCAGTGAGGTGGGTGAAAGACTAAATCACCCAAGTTGAACAGAAACAACAAAAAAAGAGTTAAAAAGAATGAGGACAGTCTAAGGGACGTCTAAGACAACATCAAATGCACTAACATCCATATTGTACCTGTCCCAGAAGGAGAAGAAAGAAACAATGGGGAAGAGAATCCATTCAAAGAAATAATCGCTGAAAACTATCCTAACCTAATGAAGGAAACAGACAATGAGCTACAGGAAGCACAGAGAGTACCAAACAAGATGAACCAAAAAGGTCCAGACCAAGACGCACTATAATTAAAATATGAAAGAAAAAATCCTACAGCCAAAAATACTCTACCCAGCAAAGTTATCATTCAGAATGGAAGGAGAAATAGTTTTCCAGACAAGTGGTATACCTAAAGGAAGCAGAAAAAGAAGAATAAAGCAAGCCCAAAATCAGCAGAAGGGAGGAAATAATAAAAATCAGAGTAGGAGTAAATAAAATAGAGGCTAAAAAAAATAGAAAAAAATCAACGTAACTAAGAGCTGGCTCTTTGAAAAGAACAAAATTGACACACCTTTAACTAGACTCACCAAGAAAAAGAGAAGGCTCAAAGAAATAAAATCAGAAATGAAACAAAAGAGGAGAAATTACAATGGAGACCTCAGAAATACAAAAGATTATAAGAGAATGCTATGAAAAGCTATATGCCAACAAACTGGTTAATCTAGAAGAAAGGGAAAATTCTTAGAAGTATACAACCTTTCAAAACTAAATCAAGAAGAAATGGAGAATTTGAATAGACAAATCACCAGTAAGGAGATCAAAACAGCAATCAAAAACCTCCCAAAAAATAAAAGTCCAGGACCAGACAGCTTCTCTGGTGCATTCTACCAACCAATCAAAGGAGACTTAACACCTATCCTTATCAAACTATTCCAGAAAATGGAAGAGGAGGGGAAGCTTCATAACTCATTCTACGAAGCCAGCATCATCCTGATAAGAAAACCAGACAAGGACAACACAAAAACATTACAGGCCACTATCACTGATGAACATTTATGTAAATATCCTCAACAAAATACTAGCATATCGAATACAATAATACATTAAAAAGATCATACATCATGAGTGACGTCAGCATCATGGCAGAGTGAGCTTGCCCGGGACACTCTCCCCTCCAACATACAACAAAAAGGAGCAACCATATTCCAACAGAAAATACCCTAATAGCACAGGAATCCGTGGAGACTCACGGCAGCCACACGACAGAGGGTGGAGAGGCTGGAGTCCCCCTCAGAGGAGCTGGAACGGGATAAGAGAATTTGCTCCTTCCCCTAAAGACTGAGATCACAGCCTCAAAGGCTCTGTGAGGGAAGGAGCGGTGCAAGGGTCGCGCATCCACAAGATCACCCAGGACTCCCTTGGGCCCTTGCAGCCTAGGGGGAAGCACTCTAACAGAGTAAAAGCTTTTGTGCAGGGTGACCTCATCAAGCCAAGACCCCAGGAGACCAGATAGTGAGAGCTGATAAGGAAACCAGGGACTGCACGCAGGAGAAAGCACCCCTCCTCTGACCCACACTGCACCAAACCATCCTGCCTGAAGGCGGAAGGCTCAGAATATATAGCTCTCAACCCCCATCCAGTGGCATTAGGCTGTAACTGCAACTGAATAATATCACAATGGGAAAACCCCGTTCTTCCACCATCAGGCAATTCATCAAATCTCCAGAACAGAGGGAAAACAATAAATAACCAGAATTCAGTCCTGAGGAAGCAGAAATAAGTAAACTAAATGATGATGAATTCAAAATAGCTATCATCAAAAAACTCAGTGAGGTAAAGGAGAATATACGTAAAAGAGAATATACACAATTCAACAAGTTCAAGAGCTACTTCACAAAAGAGATCGAAACTATAAAGAAGAATCAATCAGAAATACTAGAGAAAAGACAGAATGGAAGAGATAAAACAAAATACAGATTCCCTGAATGCTCGAGTAGACACCATAGAGGAGCAAATCAGCATAATTGAAGATAGACATCTTGAAGTGCTCCAGACAGAGGAGGAGAGAGAACTGAGACTAAAAATAAATGAAGAAAGTTCTGAGACATATACAACTCAATGAGGAAATGCAACATAAGAATTATACGTATTAAAGAAGGTGAAGGGAAGGAGGATGGAGCAGAAAGAATGCTCAAAGAAATAATAGCACAGAATTTCCCAAATCTAGGGAATGAAAGGGAAATGTGTGTGGAGGAAGCTTTCAGATGTAGATTTGTCAATGTAAAAAGACCTACTGCAAGGCATACAGCAGTAAAACTGGCAAAAGTGAATGACAAAGAAAGAACACTCAGGGCAGCAAAGCAGAAGAAAATAACCTACAAAGGAACCCCTAACAGACATTCAGCAGATTTCTCTGCAGAAACCTTACAGGCCAGGAGAGAATAGAATGACATATTCAAAACTTTAAAAGATAAAAATCTTCAGCCAAGAATACGCTATCTAGCAAAGATATCCTTCAGATACGAGGGAGAAATTAAAGCTTTCTCAGACAAACAAAAACTAAGGGACTTGTTAGCCATGAGACCACCACCTACAAGAAATCCTCAAGAAGGCCCTCATATCTGAAAAAAGAAAAAAGGGGACAGAGGGGTCACAAAATACAGAGTAAGGAGACAAACAGATAGAATCCAAATAGGACAGCAAATATTCAACTACAGCATTAGGCTAAAGGGAAGGAAAACACAAAAAACAAAGACAATCTTGTCACTTTAACCACAAACTCACGACACAAGTTGGAATAAGATATGAGAATAATAACTTAGGAGGGGAGGAGGAAAGGGACTGCATCAGTTTAGACTAAGGAAATAAGAGGCCATCAGAAAATGGACTATGTTATGCACGAAATCCTGAATACAAACTTCAGGGCAGCCACTAAACTAAAAAGCAGAACAGAGACACAAAAAAATAAATGAGGAAAAAGCTAAGAAACACAGTATAAAAAACTGCATAAGTCAATGAGTAGACCAAACACACACGACAAGAAACAAAGGAAATGCAGGAAAACCAGAAAACGAGCGACAGAATGACAGCATTAAGCCCTCATACATCAATAATCACCTTCAATGTAAATGGATTGAACTCTCCAATAAAAAGACACAGAGTGGCAAGACAGATTAAAGAACAAGATCCAACAATTTGTTGCCTCCAGGAAACACAGCTCAGCTCCAATGACAAATACTGGCTCAGAGTGAAGGGGTGGAAGACGATACTCCAAGCTAATAGCAAACAAAAGAAACCAGGTGTCGCAATACTTATATCAGACAAAGTAGACTTTAAAATAAGGCAGGTAAAGAGAGACAAAGAGGGGCAATATATAATAATTAAAGGGACATTCCATCAAGAAGAAACAACGCTTATAAATATCTATGCACCCAATACAGGAGCACCAAAGTTCATAAAGCAACTATTAACAAACCTCAAAGAAAATATTAAAAATAACACAATAATAGTAGGAGACCTCAAGACCCCGCTCACATCATTGGACAGATCATCCAGACAGAAAATCAACAAGGAAACAGTGGAATTAAATGAAAAGCTAAAACAGTTGGACTTAACAGACATACACAGAACACTGCATCCAAAAACAGAAGAATACACATTCTTCTCAAGTGCGCACAGAACATTCTCAAGGATAGACCATATGTTGGGAAACAAGGCAAGGCTCTATAAATTTTTTAAACATTGAGATAATAACAAGCATCTTCTCTGATCATAATGGTATAAAGCTAGAAATTAATGACAAGAAAAAAGCTGAGAAAGGGACAAAGATGTGGAAACTAAACAACATACTATTGAACAACCAATGGATCATTGAAGAAATTAAAGAAGAAATCAAAAAATATCTGGAGACAAATAAAAATGATAACATGCCATACCAACTCATGTGGGATGCAGCAAAAGCTGTACTGAGAGAGAAATTCAATGCAATACAGGCACACCTTAACAAACAAGAAAAATCCCAAATAAGCAATCTCAAATTACACCTAACTAAATTAGCAAAAGAAGAACAAACAAAGCCCAAAATCAGCAGAAGGAGAGAAATAATAAAAATCAGAGCAGAAATAACTACTATTGAAACAAAAAAGGCAGCAGAAAGGATCAATGAAACAAAGAGCTGGTTCTTTGAGAAGATAAATAAAATTGACAAACCCCTAGCCAGACTTACAAAGAAAAAAGATCAACCCACAACTAAAATACACAACTATGTACTGGGGGGATTTGGGGAGAAAAAGCAGACAGAAAAAAAGGAAAAAAAGAAAGAAAAAAGAAGATTGGCAACAGTTGTTAGCTCAGGTGCCGATCTTTAAGAAAAAAAAAAAGAAGACTGGCAACAGCTGCTAGCTCAAGGTGCCAATCTTTAAAAAAAAAAAGAAAAAAGATCATACATCATGATCAAGTGGGATTTATTCCAGGGATGCAGGGATGGTTTGACATCAGCAAATTAATCAATATGATACAGCACATTAACAAAATGAAGAATAAACATCACATAATCTCAACAAATGCAGAGAAAGCACTGGACAAGATATAGCATTCATTTATGATAAAAATTGTGAATAAAATGGGTACAGAAAGAAAGTACCTCAACATAATAAAAGCTACATATGACAAACCCACAGCTAATATCATACTCAACAGAGAAAAACTGAAATCTATCCCTCTAAGAACAGGAACCAGACAAGGATGCTCACTTTCACCACTCTTATTTAACATAGTACTGGAAGTCCTAGCCAGAGCAATCAGGCAAGAAAAAGAAATAAAAGGGATCCAAATTGGAAAAGAAGAAGTGAAACTGTCACTATTTGCAGATGACACAATTTTATATCTAGAAAACCCTAAAGAATCCACAGAAACTTTTAGAAATAATAAATGAATATAGTAAAGTTGCAGGATACAAAAATCAACATACAAAAATCAATTCCATTTCTATATCCTAACAATGAACTAACACAAAGAGAAATCAAGAATACAATCTCATTTACAATTCCAACAAAAAGAATAAAATAGCTAGGAATAAATTTAACCAAAGTGGTGAAAGATCTGTACACTCAAAGCTATAAACATTGTTGAAAGAAAATGAAGACGACAAAAGGAATGGGAAGACATTCTGTGCTCTTGGCTTGCAAGAATTAACATAGTTAAAATGTCCATACTTCCTAAAGCAGTCTACACATTCAAGGCAATCTCTATCAAACTTTCAACAACATTGTTTACAGAAATAGAACAAAGAATCCTAAAACTTACATAGAACAAAAGACCCCAAATAGCCAAAGGAATCCTAAGAAAAAGAACAAAGCTGGACGTATCACACTCCCTGATTTCAAAATATACTATAAAGCTATAGTAACTAAAACAGCATGCAACTGGCACAAAAAAGACACAAGCATCAATGGAACAGAATCAAGAGCCCAGAAAAAACCCACACATCTATGGATAACTAATGTTCAACAAGGGAACCAAGAACATACAATGGAGAAAGGAAAGTCTCTTCAACAAATGGTGTTAGGAAAACTGGACAGCCACATGCAAAAGAATGAAAGTAGACCATTATCTTACACCATACACAAAAATTAACTCAAAATGAATTAAAGACTTGAATGTAAGATCTGAAACTATAAAACTTCCAGAAAAAACACAGGCAGTACACTCTTCTAACATCAGTCTTAGCAGCATACTATCAAATACCATGTCCGACCAGACAAGAGAAACAAAAGAAAAAATAAACAAATGGGATTGCATCAAACTAAAAAGCTTCTGCACAGCAAAGGAAATCATCAACAAAATGAAAAGACAATCCAACAATTAGGAGAAGATATGTGCAAACTATCTATCTGATAAGGGGTTAATACCCAAAATATACAAAAAACTCAGACATCTCAACAACAAAAAACTTACTATCCAATTAAAAAATAGCCAAAAGATATGAACAGGCATTTTTCCAAAGAAGATATACAGATAGCCAACAAGCACATGAAAAGATGTTCAACATCACTAATTATTAGGGAAATGCAAATCAAAACTACAATGAAAGGGCCGGCCCGGTGGCACAGCGGTTAAGTGCACACGTTCCTCTTTGGTAGCCCAGGGTTCCCCGGTTTGGATCCCAAGTGTGGACATGGCACCACGTGGCAAGCCATACTATGGTAGGCATCCCACATATAAAGTAAAGGAAGATGGGCACAAATGTTAGCTCAGGGCCAGTCTTCCCCAGAAAAAAGAGGAGGATTGGCAGATGTTAGCTCAGGGCTAAACTTCCTCAGGAAAAAAATAAAATTTACAGTGAGATATCACCTCATGCTCATCAGAATGGCTATAATTAACAAGAGAGAACAAATGATGGAGAGGATGTAGAGAAAAGGGAACCCTCATGCACTGCTGGTGGGAGTACAAACTGATGCAGCCACCCTGGAAAACAGTAGGTACATCCCTCAAAAATTTAAGAATAGAACTACCATATGATGCAGCTATTCCACTGTGATGTATTTATCCAAAGAACATGAAAGCACAAATGGGTAAAGATACATGCACCCCTATGTTCATCGCAGCATTATTCTCAATAGCCAAGATTTGGAAACAATCTAAGTGCCCATCAAGGGACAAATGGACAAAGAAGATGTGGTATAGATACACAGCTGGAACACTACTCAGCCATAAGAAATGATGAAATCTTGCCATTTGCGACAACATGGATGGACCTTGAGGGTATTGGGCTAACTCAAACAAGTCAGACAGAGAAAGTCATATACCATATGATCTCACTCATAAGTAGAAGATAAAAACAACAAATATATAGATACAGAGATTAGATTGGTGGTTACCAGAGGGGAAGAGTGGAGGGAGGGGGGCAAAGGGGTTACTGGGGACATGTGTCTGATAATGGATGGTAGTTAGTTTTTGGGTGGTGAACATGATGTAGTCTAAACAGAAATTGAGGTATAACGATGTACACCTGAAATTTATATAGTTATAAAGCAACGTTACCCCAATAAAAGAAAAACAACCTTTTAGCAATAGGTCCTCCTCTTGTTATTAAGAACATATTGTACGTAAAATAGTCTTTGTTCCTTACTAAGCATTATTACCAATAAATTAAAGCTAAGGCAACAAAAAAGGAAAGAAAAAATTTAGATGGTGGTTGCTAGGGGTTGGGTGTGGGGGAAACATGGGAGTTATTCTTTAACAGGTATAGAGGTTCAAGTTTCACAAAACCAAATGAGTTATGGAGATGGATGGTGGTGATGACTGTACAGCATTATAAATATAGTTAATAACATTAAACTGTACACCTAAAAAATAGAATGGTAAATTTAATCCTACATGTATTTTACCACAATAAAAAATATTGGGAAAAAAATTTTAACATAGTACATAACTTTTCTTTGTCTTCCCACAACATGCTGCACATATCTCTAACAGTGCTTTTAACAGTATTATGAAAGTGCCTGTTTAAAGTACTCTCTCCCTAAAAAGAGTACTATAAGCTTGTCAAAGTTAGTTTCTCCAGTGTCTAGTGGAGAAGTGCCTGTTCCAAGATAGGTAGGAGGCCGCAGAAGGTGGTCACTGAGGATCAGGCTCTGAAGTTAGGTTGCTGGGGTTTGTATACCAATTCCATCATTTACTAGCTCTGTGAACTTGAGCAAGTCACTAAATCTCTCGAAGCCTCAGATTTCTCATGTGAGACAGAAATAAAAATACTATTATTCCATTGGGTTGTTACAAGGATTTAAAATAATACACAAAATTTATATTATTGTTGAATATATATACTGTTATTAAAATCACTCAACAGTAAATTTTGTGGAACTAAATAAACACTTTGAACTCTTTAACATTATCCCATGACAGTTAAATTTAATGAAGCTAATAATTTCTGTCTATTCATCAAAACAAAGGCTAGGATCTCTAATTACATTAGGCTAACTCTAGAAAAACCATACACTCTAAAATTTGCACTTCCTTACTCTGGATTTCCTTGACATGAAAATAGTTGCATTTGTTTCAACCACAAACCAAAGATTTCACAAATTGCCTTCATTCTAGAGACCCTCATCAAGTACATTTTACCTTCTACATTTTATAAATCTTAAGAGAGTGACAAATTAAAACATAAAAACCATATTTTAATATAATGTATATAGTCTCAAGAAACCAACTCACTTAAGAACCCTATTCCATACTTACTCCAGTGGCTCGTTTCAGTGACAGTATTTTTTTTAATAAGCCTTCGCTGAAAGGTCATTTCCTACAATAATTAAGATGGAAACTCATTGCATGGCATTAAGAACAAGTTCATTAAAGGAATGAAACACAGAAAGCACATGATTATATGTAAAGTAGTCCTGTTTCATTTTATGTATGAGTAAACAAAAATGTAACCATAAACAAACCAAAATTCTATCCTATGGCTAAGCAGAATAAAATTGCCTATTTTGAGAGACAATAAGATGTAGGTTTCAATTGTCACTTACAGATTCCTTTTTCTCTCTTCTCCCAAATTACAGGTACAATGTAAGTTATTAAAGATTTAACATATAAAAGTTTAAATACTGCAAAACTTTTACAGACTCGTTATTTCACTAAGTTATTTCCGATCTTTATTTGGATAAAGAATTCCCTCAATTTAAGTAAACGGATTCTTACCTCCTGATTAAATTTATGTGCCATCTCATTGAGAAGCGAAGAAAAGAAACTAGTGTTTTGTAGCAGGACTCGGCCCATAACCCCGAGATACGTTGACATCACTACAGGATACCTCTGTACAAGTAAAATATAGCACATGTGAAATTTTGTTAGGGTACAACTATAAACAATTATAAATAATCATTGACATAGTAACAGTCAACAGGAATATGAAATAACAATATTCTCCTTCATATTGTTTCTTTAGAATGAACTGCCAATATTGCCTAAATTCTAACTTACTAAATACATAGGTCATACAATGTAAACTATATGCATTACATATACATTTATATGGATTACATATGTATATATAACAGAGAGAGGGAAAGAAAGAAAGAATAATGGCATATTTATATATTTATATTACTTTAAATGCTCCTAACATACATAGTTACATGGATCTAGTTAAAAGCTCAACTAAATAACCAGTGTTTTCATATATTCAGTATCTAATAAAACTATTACTATTTTTTTCCCATCCCTCTGCTTGAAATCTTTGTGTATGAATACACATGCATATAAGTGGAAAAGATAAGACAGCACTTTCCTGTGTGGAGAAAGGAAAATTGTATAACTGCCCTAAATTTACTTAATTTACTTCAAACTGGTCCAAAAATAAGAAAAGCTTTCCTTTTATAGCTAACTGAAGAATAATGTTCCAATGAAGAAGGAAAATAATTAAAACTAGAACCCTAGAGTTCAACACTATCCTGAGAAGTTTAAGAAAAATCTTACCTCCCCTTCTATAATACCTCTGAAAACATAGGGCAGAATTGGTTGAAACATTTGCGGGCCTAATACTGGGTTCACTTTAAGGGCGTTTTCCACAACCTAAAACCCAGAAAGAGACATTGGTAATACTTGATAATGCAAGTCATTGCTTCACGCAAAACACAGGTAAAGAAAATAATGTATCAAACATCACATACTAAATGTGAGAATACATATAAGTACATGAGATATTCAATATTCCAGGACTCGACACACTTTTACAAGATAATTCATTAAAAATTGTAATTTGATATACAGCGTATAATATTTAGACATAGCCGTGCTTCTCACATAGACAATCACATTCTGCTAACATAGGTATCACGCTGTTAATTCAATTCTTATCTTTGCGTTTTAAACAAATAATCCTTACAAATTGTTGCACTAACAGAGGCGGCAAAAGGCAGTGCAAAGTATTGGCTTTTAACAGTGAAAAGGAAAGTTAGCAACAACTATACTCACTGTCCAAAAATAAATCTACATTTAGGTTTATCAATAAATTGGATGAAAAAGAGCATGTTGTATATGTACTGCATATTTATTAAATGAGAAATCATCTTGTTTTATTTCTAATATAATCATATAGATTATTAATCATGACCACTGACTTTAATGGCAAAATTCTGAAATATAAATTATTTTATATGAGTGAGATGGGTTCCCTCAAAGGTAGCATGAAATAAAAAATGGGATAGAATTTTTTTGTTTGTTTACTTTTATCTTTAGGGAGAGGAAGGCAGTGATTAGGAAGCACCAATGAGAACCAAGAAGAAATCTACTACATTTCCAGAGGCCCCACTGCTCAAAGGGTAGGAATGAGAAGACACCATTTGAGAAGGCTGTGGGCAAGTACTAACCTCAAGGCAGAGCCAAGTTTCTCTTAAAACGTTCAGCAATGTTTCCTAAGATTGACAACTGGCATTCTGAGTAGGACAAGTGTTTATTGTGTGGGACTACTTCATGCATGGGCAGGCGGGTGCTCATAGCATCTCCGATCTCTGCTCATTCTGTGCTAAAAGTGTGCTCCAAACACTATGACAATCAAATACACCTCCATGCATTTTAAAACATTCCCAAGGAGGGCGGGGTATAATTTTAAAGGGAATGAGAGATGAATATTGGAAGCCACAAAGAAGAAATTCAATACATAACTGACTTATCATAACATAGAAAGTTGAAACCTAGGTTGCAACGGAGAAAGTTGAAACCTAGGTTGCAACGGAGAAAGCTGAAAAGCAACTTGATTTACATCACGTATCTTCGCTGTACCTCACCTCACCACAATACACAGGAATTAGCAGAACCATATACCTTTGGAAAGGAGGGTAAAAGAAAACAAAAATAAGACTGGTTGAAAGTCTATTTAAGAAACATTGTGAGAGATCTCGTCAAGATGGCGGTGTAGGCAGATTCTGAACTCATCTCCTCCCACAAACACAATCAGGTTAAATCTATTCTTGGAATAATTACACTGCAGAGAAAACCAAAAACTGAGTAAAAAGAACCCCCCTCAAGAAGGGACAGTCCTGACTGAGGCATAAGAGGCCAAAATCCCTTCTGGAGAGAAAAGACCCACCTTCATGAGCACAGAGCTTCACAGCTGACTGGGCAGGAGCCACCCTAAGGTACTCAGCTCTCCCTGGAGAAGCGGGGACTTGAGCAGGCGCATGTTACTGTTACCAGCATCCTTCAGACTGAGCACAACTGAGACAAGTGTCATACTAGCTTGGTTCACCAGGTAGCAACTGCAAAGGGGGAAAACCCCCAGAAAAGCTACTGGATGAAAGACGAAAAAAGCCAGCTCTTAAAGGACCCATGCACAAATTCACCCATCTCGGAGAGCAAGCTAAAATCACCAGAAAGCAAGCTGCACAGTCCTTTGGTGAAAAAAGACTCAACTGGTAGGCTCTAGGTGCGTCATGGTGAGAGGTGAGACCTCTCCAGAGACTGAGACATTGCTGGTAGCCATTGTTGTGACCTAGCACAGGCATGCTGGCAGATGGCATTGAAATTCTTCCCCAGGCCTGTTAGCCTAGGGGTCTACCACACCTGCTACAGCACAGTTCAGCCAGGGCAGGCAGCCTGCCCTAGGGACTGGCCCCACCCAACAGCTAGCCCTCAAGCTACTTGTCTGCCTGCATAGACTGGGTACCTTGATCCTCTACAGGCAGGTGAGTGTGTCCACCTCTGTGGGGCAGGGCCTGTTCAAGGACCAGGTGAACTGTGGGGGGCACTGGTGGAGGGGTGGGGGCCTCCGCAGTGGGTGACCAGGTACACTCGAGAGTGTCGAGAAGTGTACACGGACCAGGACTATGTTGACAGTGAGTGTGGACCTGTGGGTGGTGGGGCTTATAAGCGGTAGAAGACCTGTGCTTCAGAAACAGCCACAAAGAGGATTGGCCGACCTCCCAAAGCCTGAAACAACTGGGTGCTCCCCTGCCTAGGGCCAGCCCCATTCAGCTGCAATCCTAAGAGAGCAAACAACAGCCTTGCTGGCTTGAGACTTACAGCAACTATAACCCCAGGAGCATAGCAACCAGCTGCACTGGCTACCTACTCAATTAACAGGAAAACTGGAACAGGAGTGCACTATTAGACGTTGTAGCCAATGGTGCTGGGCTTCCCCAAACCCAACTTACAAACAGCCAGCCAGGGAGGGAATTACTAGACTCCCTGGGAACCTGCAGTAAGAGCAACCCTGCCACAGCAGAACACAAGTAGCCCACACAGGGGTCACTCCTGGAACATCTGGACTGATGATGAGAGGGAAGCATACTGCTGGGCCTCAAAAGGTATCTCTTACAAAAGACCACCTCTCCAAGATCAGAAGACATAGCTGGCTCACCTAATACACAGAAAGAGGCAAAACGAGGCACAGAGGCATAAAGGAATACATTCAAAGCAAGGGAACAGGAGAAAACCCCAGAAAAAGAACTAAATAAAACAGAAATAAGCAATCTACCTGACAAAGAGTTCAAAGAAAAACTCATAAGGATATTCACTGATACTGGGAGAAGACTGGATGAACACAGTGAGAATGTCAACAGAGAATTGGAAAATATAAAAAAGAACCAATCAGATATGAAGAATACAATACTGGAAATGAAAAAATTACTAGAAGGACTCAGTAGCAGAATAGATGATAAATAAGAATGGATCAGTGAGCTGGATGAAAGACTAGAGAAGTCACTGAAGCTGAAGAGATAAAAGAAAAAAGAACTAAAAAGAAGGAGAACAGACTAAGGGAACTCTGGGACAATATCAAGCACACTAACATTCATATTTATATGTGTCCCAGAAGGAGAAGAGAGAGACAAGGGAGGAGGGAATCTATTTGAAGAAATAACAGCTGAAAACTTTTCGAACATAAGGAAGGAAACAGACATCCAAGTACAGGAAACACAGAGAGCACCAAACAAGATAAACCCAAAGAGGCCCACACTAAGACACATTATAATCAAAATGTCCAAAATTAAAGATAAAGAGAGAATCCTAAAAGCAGCAAGAGAAAGGCGACAAGTGACATACAGAGGAATGCCCATAAGGCTATCAGTGGACTTCTCAGCCGAAACCCTACTGGTTGGAAGACACTGGCATGACATATTTAAAGTGCTGACAGGAAAAAAGCTACGGCCAAGAATACTCTATCCAGCAGGTTATTATTCAGAATGGAAGGAGAGATAAAGACCTTCCAAAACAAGCAAAAATTAAAGTTTATCACCAAGAACACAGTTCTACAAGAAATGCTGAAGGGACTTATTTAATTGGGAAAGAGAAGACCACAAATAGGGATAAGAAAGTTATCAAAAGAAAAACAAAGGCCAAAAAATCACTGGTAAAGGCAAAAATATAGTAAAGGTAGCAGATCAACCACCTATGAAGATAATATGAAGGTTAAAAGACAAAAGTACTAAAATTAGCTATTTCAATAATAAGAAGGTAATATATAGACGCACACAACAAGAGATTAGATACGACTTCAAAACATAAAACGTGGGAAGAGGGGAGTAAAAGACTAGAGCTTTCAGAAAGTGGTCAAGCTAGGGGCTGGCCCCGTGCCCAAGTGGTTAAGTTCGTGCACTCCGCTGCAGGCGGCCCAGTGTTTCACTGATTCGAATCCTGGGCGCGGACATGGCACTGCTTACCAAACCACGCTGAGGCAGCGTCCCACATGCCACAACTAGAAGGACCCACAACAAAGAATATACAACTATGTACCGGGGGACTTTGGGGAGAAAAAGGAAAAAAATAAAATCTTTAAAAAGAAAAAAAAAAAGAAAGAGGTCAAGCTAAAGAGACTACCAACTCAATATAGATTGCTATATATGTAGAATATTATATAGGAACCTCAAGGTAATCACAAACCAAAAACCTATAATAAATAAATAAGAGGGAAGAAATCAAACATATTACTAAAGAAAGCCATCAAACCACAAGGGAAGAGAGTAAGAGAAGAAGAAAGGAACAGAGACGTACTAAAACACCCAGCAAAAAAAAAAAAACAAAATGGCAATAAATACATATTTATCAATAGCTACTTTAAATGTCAACGGACTAAATGTTCCAATCAAAAGACACAGGGTGGCAAATCGGATAAAAAAACAAGATCCATACATATGCTGCATACAAGAGACACACTTCAGACCTAAAGACACTCACAAACTGAAAGCAAAAGGATGGGAAAAGATGCACCATGCAAATGGCAAAGAAAAGAAACTGGGGGTAGCAATACTTCTATCAGACAAAATAGACTTTAAAACAAACACTGTAACAAAAGACAAAGGGGGCAACACATAATAATAAAGGGACCAATCCAACAAGAAGATATAACACTTGTAAATATCTATGCACACAACATAGGAGCACCTAAATATAAAGCAATTATTAACAGACAAAAAGGAGAACTACATAGCAACATAATAACAGGAGGGGAATTTAACACTAAATTTACACCAATGGATAGATCATCCAAACAGAATATCAGTAAGGAAACATTGGCCTTAAACGACACATTAGATGAGATGGACTTAGTAGATATATATAGAATATCCCATTGAAAAACGACAGAATACACCTTCTTTTCAAATGCATATGGAACATTCTCCAGTATTGATCACATATTAGTCCACAAAGCAAGTCTCAATAAATTTAAGAAGATGGAAATAATACCACGCATTTATTTTAACCACACAGGTATGAAACTATAAATCAACTACAGGAAGAAAAGCAGAAAAGCCACAAAAATGTGGAGATTAAACAAAATGCTACTGAACAACCACTGGGCCAATGAAGAAATCAAAGGAGAACTAAAAAATGACCTGGAGACAAATAAAAATGAAAATGCAACCCACCAAACTCTATGGGATACAGCAAAAGAGGTTCTAAGGGGGAAGTTTATAGCAATTCAGGTCTACCTGAACAAACAAGAAAAATCCCAAATAAACAACCTAACAGTTCACCTAAAGGAACTGGAAAAAGCAGAACAAAGCCTCAAATCATCAGAAGGAAGGAAATAATAAAAATCAGAGCAGTAATAAACAAAATAGAAACTAAAAAAACAACAGAAAAAAATCAATGAAACCAAGAGCTGGTTCTCTGAAAAGATAAACAAAATTGACAAACCTTTAGCTAGACTCACCAAGAAAAAGAGAGAAGGCTCAAATAAATAAAATCAGAAATGAAAGAGGAGAAATTACAATAGACACATCAGAAATACAAAATATTGTAAGAGAATATTCTGAAAAGCTATAGACCAAGAAATTGGATAATCTAGAAGAAATGGGTAAATTCTTAGACTCATACAACCTTCCAAAACTGGATCAAAAAGAAGTAGAGAATTTGAATAGACCAATCACCAGTAAGGAGATCAAAACATTAATCAAAAACATCCCCAAAAATAAAAGTCCAGGACCAGACGGCTTCCCTGGTGAATTCTATCAAACATCAAAGAAGACTTAATACCTATCCTTCTCAAACTGTTGCAAAAGATTGAAGAGGAGGAGAGGCTTCCTAACTCATTCTACAAAGCCCACATTATTCTGATACCAAAACCACACAAGGACAACACAAGAAAAGAAAATTACAGGCCAATATCACTGATGAACATAGATGCAAAAATCCTCAACAAAATACTAGCAAATCAAATACAACAATACATTAAAAAGATCATGATCAAGTGGATTTTATTCCAGGGATGCAGGGATGGTTCGACATCCTCAAATCTATCAACGTGATGCACCACATTAACAAAATGAAGAATAAAAATCACATGATCATCTCAATAGATGCAGAGAAACCACTTGGCAAGATACAGCATCCATTTATGATAAAAACTCTAAATAAATTGAGTATAGAAGGAAAATACCTCAACATAATAAAGGCCATATATGACAAATCAACAGCTAATATCATTCTCCGTGGAAAAAACCTGAAAACTATCCCTCTAAGAACAGGGACCAGACAAGGATGCCCACTTTCACCACTCTTATTTAACATGGTATTGGAAGTCCTAGCCAGAGCAATCAGGCAATAAAAAGAAATAAAAGCGATCCAAATCGGAAAAAAAGTGAAACTGTCACTTTTTGCAGATGACGTGACTCTATATACAGAAAACCCTAAAGAATTCACTAAAAAACTTTTAGAAATAATAAACGAACACAGTCAAGTCATAGGATACAATATCAACATACCAAACAGTTGCATTTCTATACACTAACAACAAAGTAGCAGAAAGAGAGATTAAGAATACAATCCCACTTACAATTGCAACAAAAAGAATAAAATACCTAGGAATAAACTTAACCAAAGAGGTGAAAGATGTGTATACCAAAAACTATAGAACACTGTTGAAAGAAAGTGAAGATGACACAAAGAAATGGAAAGATATTCCATGCTCTTGGATTGGAAGAATTAACACAGCTAAAATGTCCATACTTCCTAAAGCAATCTATAGATTCAATGCAATCCCTATCAAAGTTCCAACGACATTTTTCACACAAATAGAACAAAGAATCCTAAAATATATATGGAACAACAAAAGACCCCAATAGCCAAAGGAATTCTGAGAAAAAGAACAAAGCTGGAGTTATCACACTCCCTGATTTGAAAATATACTACAAAGCTATAGTAACCAAAACAGCATGGTACTGGCACAAAAATAGACACACAGATCAATGGAACAGAATCGAGAGCCCAGAAAGAAACCCACATCTCTATGGACAGCTAATTTTCAACAAGGCAGCCAAGAGTATACAATGGAGAAAGGAGAATATCTTCAATAAATGGTGTTGGGAAAACTGGACAGTCATATGCAAAAGAATGAAAGTAGACCATTATCTTACACCATACACAAAAACTAACTCAAAATGGATTAAAGACTTGAATTAACACCTGAAACCATGAAACTTCTACAAGAAAATATAGGCAGTATGCTCTCTGACATCAATCTTAGCAGCATATTTTCAAGTACCATGTCTGACCGGGCAAGGGAAACAAAAGAAAAAAGAACAAATGGAACTACATCAAACTAAAAAGCTTCTGCACAGCAAAGGAAACCATGAAAAAAAGAAAAAGACAACCTAACAACTGGGAGAAGATATTTGCAAACCATATATCGGATAAGGGGGTTAATATGCAAAATACATAAAGAACTCATACATCTCAACAACAAAAAAACCAACAACCCAATTAAAAAACGGGCAAAAGATCTGAACAGAGATTTCTCCAAAGAAGATATGCAGATGGCCAACAGGCAATGAAAAGATGTTCAACATCATTACCCATAAGGGAAATGCAAATCAAAACTACAATGAGATTTCACCTTACTCTGGTCAGAACGGCTATAATTAACAAGACAGGAAACAAGTGTTGGAGAGGATGTGGAGAGAAGGGAACCCTCGCACACTGCTAGTGGGAGTGCAAACTGGTGTAGCCACTATGCAAAACAGTATAGAGTTTCCTCAGAAAATTAAGAACAGATCTACCATATGATCCAGCTATTCCACTGCTGGGTATTTTTCCAAAGAACTTGAAAACACAAATGCATCAAGATACATGCACCCCTATGTCCATCACAGCATTATTCATAATAGCCAAGACTCGGAAGCAACCTAGGGACGAATGGATAAAGAAGATGTGGTGTACATACACAGTGGAATACTACTCAGCCGCAAGAAATGATGAAATTTGGACATTTGTGACAACATGCATGGACCTTGAGGGTATTATGCTAAGTGAAATAGTCAGAGGGAGAAAGTGAAATACCATATGATCTCACTCATAAGTAGAAGATAAAAACAATGACAAACACACACATAGCAACAGAGATTGGACTGGTGGTTACAAGAGGGGAAGAGGGAGGGAGAAGGGCAAAAGGGGTGATTAGGCACCCATGTGTGGTGATAGGTTATAATTAGTCTTTGGGTGGTGAAAGTGAGGCAATCGTCACAGAATCTGACATATAGTACGATGTACACCTGAAACTTATATAATGTTATAATCCACTATCACTGCAATTTAAAAAAATGTTAAAAAGAAATATTGCCAGATAGTTCCAAATCTGCATATCTGGGCAAGTGACCTGCCCCCACCCCAGGAGAAGAGAGAGAGTGTACTTTCTTTAAAGAGTCTAAAAGAGCGAGTTTCCAGACTAAAAGTATCCAGCAGTGCCCAAAACAATGAATTAAAATAAACCTACATCAAGGTACATCATTGTAAAACTTCAGGACACTAGGAACAAGAAAAAGAAGCTACAAGCTCGGGGAGGAGGAGCTGGAGGAGGAGTCAGCATGGCTCTGGAAGAGACTTCTTCAAGAAAATTAAAGTAATGAAATCCTGATGGGTCTAGGTGTCTGAACATATTGAGCAGAGACAACTGGTAAAGAATTTAGTGCATATGAAAAATTACACCAAAAAATTATTATTAACTCCAAAGATCACAAAAGTTTGTACAAAAAAGAAGTAATCACATATTTAGATCATTATGACTTTTAAAACATAAATTCATTTAAATGTATCATTCAATACAAACGAGTTCTCATCATTATACGTTTTCTTTATATTTAAAGGGACAGTTACTACTGTGTAAAGCATCCACAAATATTTCATGGTTAAAGTAGAATCTTGGTATTCAAAAAGGTTAGGAAGCATACCTAAGGAAGAGGAGATTACTGTTGAAAAATTATGCAGGAAAATGCCATTGTGATATTTAGAGGCAAGAATTGTAGAAAAGAATCAAGAAAAAATTCAGAAAGTAGAAGTGGTAAGATACAGAAAACCAACTGAACAGTAGACCAGAGGTGATAAGACCATGACAAAAAAAGAGAATTTCTAAACTCAAAGTGGTATATACGTATACAAATTTAAAATCAAAAAGACATTAATTTAAATTTGAGTATTGTTAGGATATAATTGTGATAAGGCTTATTTAAGATGGCACAACTATTTTTCAGGTATAATTTATTCCGTAATAATAATAATAGCTAATACTAGCATTTAATATATGCTACACATTTCTAAACACAACATAGAGTTCATTTAATCTTCACATAAACCTATGATGATAGTACTGTTCTTTTCCCCATTTTTACAGATGAAAATTAAATCACAAAGAGGTAAATACGTTGTCCAAGGTTACTCAACTAGTAAGTATTAAAACCTTGACATAAACATAGGCATTCTAACTTCACGATCCACACTCTTTTTTTTAAAGATTGGAACCTGAGCTAATAACTGTTGCCAATCTTCTTTTTTTTTCATTCTTCTCCTCAAAGCCCCCCAGTATATAGTTGTAAATTCTAGTTGTGAGTGCCTCTGATGGTGCTATGTGGGACGCCACCTCATCGTGGCCTGATGAGCTGTGCCATGTCCATGCCCAGGATCTGAACTGGCAAAACCCCGGGCTGCCGAAGCAGAGCGCGTGAACTTAACCACTCGGCCATGGGGCTGGCCCCACTATCCACGCTCTTAACCGCTTTATATGCAGTGGAAGTTTAAATCAAGAAAATTGTTTGAGTGCCAGGCACAAACTAAATGCCTGCATTTGTTACAGGGATTTTAAAAACAGAGTCTGTTCCAGGTATATTCAGAAAAGGGGTAGATTAAAACTAAAGTGCAGAAATGCAATTTGTAATAGCAAAATACTGATAAAAAATAATTAGTAATAGGTGATTGGAGGTACCACAGTTTATGCAACCACACAGAGGAGTACTGTGCAGCTTTAAAAAGGAATGAAGATGACCTCCTCTGTACAGTTTTAGAGTTATTTTGAGACTATAAGCAAAAACAGTGTCTAGAGTTTTCTTTTGTTTAAAGAGTACAACATAGATGGCAATGGGAAAATAAACCAAATTAATAAAAGTGGTTATGTAGCGGGAAGAGGGAGAGAGGATAGAATCTAGATCGTTCAGGATGTCTGTTTTGTACTTTTGCCTTTGGAGCTGTATAGATGTTTTATATGATTTAAAATAATAAAGTAAAAGCAGTTCCTAAAGATAAAAAACAAGCTGAAACAATTGAATCTAACTGTTAGTATGTCTGTGGCATAGCCATTTGAGAAGAATATTTTAAGTAACCTTAATACATAGTCTTTTACATATACATCCATAGTGGGATGTAACAACAAAAAGAAACACAAGGAAATTATAAATTGCATTCAATAGTGTTATTGTTATTAGTAATATTGGTATTGTTATTTTGAAACCCATTTGTATATATGTGGACATTTTTATGTAGTAGTTAGAAGCAAATAAGATTATTAGAATCTGGGATTTTTCATAGAAGAAAGATGGAAATATAAAATCAAAGAAGTTATGTAACATGCTATAATCTTAAGTTGGACTTGGTGGATTTATGGTATATACTTCTCAGGACGAGAAGAATAGATTTGCTAATGCTGTCTAATCAAAGACGTAGAAGAAGTGTCAGTCCAGTGGTAAAAAGCACGGCAGCCTAGATTGTGGTCTGTATACATTGTTTCCTGCTGGTTGACTCCAGAGCCCAGGCAGGAGATCCGCAGGATAGACTGGAGAGATCTCTGTGCCAGAAGGAAGAGAAGGAGGGGTTCTGTGAAAAGGAAGTAGGGATCAACTTGAAGGAGCTCCCACTGGCTGATGATGGGACAGTTTGACCTATTGACTCGTCAAAACAAAACTAAACTAAATGGATTAAAATACAGCAAACTTGTTAAAACCCCTGAGAACTTAATGATTTCCCCCAAGAAGATTGTTATGATTTAAATTCTATTAATATCTGTAAATTAGCTTGTTTTTAACTATCTGTGAATACTTTAGTTGTCTTTAGTGTTTTTTCCTTCTTGTTTGTCTGGCAATCTGAGTGTATGTGCGTTTCACTTGAAATATACAGAATTGTTTATTACCACTGAAATCATTAGATGCATTTTTCAAAACTTTGTTTAGAAGTGAAAACAATACTGCTGATCAAAATGTTGGTAGGATTTCCGTCCTAATGGAAGAACCTTTTTCACTGTGGAGATTGTCAGAATTTGAACCTGTGGCTTTTAAATCACAACTGCAATATCTTCCTTGGAAAGTGGACTGTAGAATGTTCTGTGTGTGGAAATAATATAGGACCATTCCATATGGATTCTCCCACAGGCATGTCAAATTCGACATGTCCAAAATGAAACCTCATTATTATTAACAGTAGCACAATTGTATTCATCTGGATAACTCATTCCAAGTCACAAAATACAATAGTCTATTTTTGCTCTTAACCATTTGCTCCTAAAGCAGGCATACTTATCTCTCCATCCAATTTTCATAACACTGTAATTTTCTGCTTCAAAGAAGTTACTTCCAGATATTGTCAGAAATTAGTATAACAATCACATTTAGTCAAAAACGTTATATAGCATACTATATTAAGAAACAGTATCTGAGTATTAAAAATGAAAATAATGAGCTAATATTTAAAATTATTATTAAAGCTTTACTGGAACTCTGAGAATAGGAAAATGTCAAAAATTCTGAGTTCTCTCAGCTTTTAAGTACAAGCATAAAAGCACCACTGTCCTAAAATATTCCTTTATATAAAAAACACAATTTATTCACAATAATTAGTATATTCCTAGTATTTAATATCCATTTAATGAATAATAAAACAGTTTTTGAAATTTCAAATTAAATATACAGATTTAGCTATAGGAATAGTTATATAAAAATACAGTCTTAAAAACATATTATTAGATTGTCGATTTTTCTCTTTTTTCTTTTTTTGCTAAAGATGATTAGCCCTGAGATAATCTTCGTCTTTTTTTGCTTGAGGAATATTAGTTCTGAGCTAACATCTCTGCCAATCCTCCTCCACTTTACATGTGGGTTGCCGCCACAGAATGGCCAACAAGTGGTGTAGGTCCGCACCCGGATTCCAAACGTGTGAACCCAGGCTGCCAAAGTGGAGCACACTGAACTTAACTACTATGCCATGGGACCAGCCCCTAGATTGTCAATTTTTAATTCAAGTATTTATATCTTATCAATGACTTCCTACTGGCACACTTACAAAGAAATTGGTTTAATCCGTAACATATTAAATGTTACAAATATTTTAATAGATATTTGGATGATAACTGATTTGCACTCAATTGGTCAATTAAAAAAATAGGTACAACTAGGGTACAAAAAATGACATTACCTTCTTTCACTGAAAAGGAGAAGCAAATAGATTTTTCGAGTAAAATTGTAAGGGTAATGTTGTACATTACGTAAATTTGAAATTTTCCATAATAAAATTTTTTAAAAGATTGTGTTATTCTAAAAAGCAAGAAAGAATTAAATACAATTAATTTTAAAGAGCCAGCTGAGATATATAGTTCTTGATAAAGCCTAAACTCTATCATGTGTAAATCACCTACCTAGTTTAAAAAATTTAATCTATTGTTTATTTTAAATAAACATTTATTTAGAAAAAATGGTCAAAGAAATAGGCAGAATAACTTGGTTTGTTTTTCTTACAGTCAAAGATGTTAGCAACCAAATAAATTATTTGGCCCACAAATGTGGTAGCGCCTGTTTTCCCCCAGAGGGAGATGATATAATTAGATAACTATATAATTAGATAACAACAGCCAACACTTATATTAGCTGATTACATGCTAGGCATTGTTATAAACGCTTCATACATATAAGCTTATATAATCCTCACTTCAACCCTAGAGTAGGCAAAGTTTTCATCGCCATTTTACACATGCAAAGTAAGGAACAGAGATTAACGTGCTCACCTCACACAGCTGTGAAGCAGCAGAGCCGATACTCAGACCCTGGAAGTTTCACTTCAGTCTTATCTGCTGTGCTATACTGACTCTCATTATTTTGCAAAAATATAATTAAAAACAAATAGTAAGAAGTAAATATTTTCCTTAGGAAATATCCTAAAAACTTGCCTCATTTTTCAAGTGAATTTCACAATGTTCATTCCATATGACTCAGAACAAGCTGTCTTTCAACAATTACTTTACTAATAATATTGCAGAAAAGCAGGAAAAAAAAACACTTCCAATTCAAATTTCTTCTGGGAAGTGGTTAAACATAAGAAACAACCTCTTTTGTTCATCTGTTAGAATACACATATCATAATTTAACAGAGGATTTCACATAATGCATAGTTACAGATTATTAAAAATCATATAGTATGACCCTTTATATAATAAATGAGAGAATTTAAGCCCAGAATGTACTCAAGAACTGTTTAAGTAGTAGCTGGGTGTGCAAACCAAGGCACAGGTCAAGGAGAGAACAACATTCCAAACGCTCCGTTGGTATGCTTGAGACGGCATTTCTACTGGGCAGTGATAACCACGGTGCAATCCTTAACAGAAGAAACACAAATTTCTGGGCTTCCAAATGACTTACAGTGTACACATTTAGAGAGAACACATATTTACTAAATTCAGGATTATGAAGAAGTTTACAACCTAGTAGAAGAGAAAGAAAAAACACACACACTGAAAAATCTACAAAGACAACATCAAAATGGCACGGCATTTTCTCTCAAATTTCTATCATTCTCATGTTGCCAATCAGTTGCTCCTCAAATAGTCAGAATTAAGTCCAAAGTGTCAATTCCTTGTTAGCTCCTCTATGTCCAGAGAAGAAATTATCATTAAAGCAAAAAATGAAACTACTATTGTGTCAGACAGATTAAGTTCCTCAATAGCCACTACATCAGTTTGGTAAGGGTATAAGTGCAATAAAAGTTCACAAAAACACTTTAGTAAACAGCATGTCTAATGTTACTTATAAGCTTTGGAACTAGAATATTTTGAAATTAGTACACTGAGGATTGAGAGACACGTGGCAGAAGACCAGGCTCAAGTATCCAGGGTCTCAACAGCTACACACACGTTCCTGTCATTACTCCTTCGGGCCCACATGCTGCTTGGCAATAGTAGCTTACATTCTCACCCTTAACTCCTAATCTGAAAAAGAAACCAAAGAACCTATAAACGAAAACCAAAGAGTTCTGCCATATTTTCTCTCTATTTGCCCTCTTTTTAGTTTACATTATGTTGGTTTTAAGTTCCTACTGTGATTTCAAATATAAAACAGCAAAAATCAGTGTGCTGAAGAATACATTATGTTTGATAAATGGACTTTCTGGGAAAATTCAGAATTAACCAAAGAACATTTTATTTCAATTCTTGTGAAAAGCCTTTCTACATTATAAGAATTCTCTTAAAGCCTAAGTCATTATTAAATATGAACTTAACATCAGTAAAATATAATTCATTTAAGAATGAATACTGAGAGGAATAATACTCATCCTCCTCCCAAAAAGAAGTGCCAGAGGTACCAGTCGTCCTGTAATGCACCTCTGCCTCAGGGCGACAGGCATCAGGCAGCTCTGACAACTTTGTCTCCTTTTTGACTAAAAACAGCAAGGTCACACGCCAGTTTCCTACACTCTTCACCTAACATTATATCTACAGCTTCAATCACTGCTCTTCTTGCCAACTTTCTCAGAAAACAAACAAACTCTTGCTCCTTTTCCAAGCTAATTCTTCCACCTACAGTCTAGATTTGAAATCCCAATCCCTTGTGTCATCTGGAACCACCCTCCCTTGTACTGGATTACCTTTATTTACAAAACCTACTCAGTCCAGGTTCTGATCATTGCCTCTACACACAAAAAAGCCATCATTTTACTTTTTAACAGTAAAGGCTTGTTATGGGCTGTCTTGCATCTCTCAAAAAGAGATGTTGAAGTCATAACCCCAGGTACCTATGAATGTGATCTTCTTTGGAAGTAGTGCCTTTGCAGATGTAATTAAGTTAAAATGAAGTTATTAAGGCAGGCCCTTAATCCACTATGACCAGTGCCCTAATAAGAAGAGAAAAAGAGATACAAGGAGAATGTCACGTGACACTGGGGGCAGAGACTAGAGGGATGCATGTACAAGCTAAGGAAGCCAGTGACTGCTAGCAACCAACAGAAGCTAAGAGAAAGGCATGGCACAGACTCTCCCCTAGAATCTTCAGAGCGCGCATGGCCCTGCCAACATCTTGATTTCAGATTTCTAGTTTCCAGAACTCTGTGACAAAGACAATCACTATTAAATATTATAAATTAATTTCTGTTGTTTTACGCCACCCAGGATGTGGTAGTTTCTTACGGTAGCCTAGGAAAGGAATACAGTCCTTAATGACACTGTCAAGTTCCTTCTTTTTCTCATCATTTTAAGATTTAACACTTCAGTAACCTGGCATATGACCCTCTCCAATTGATAGACACCAAAGGTTTTAAATAACACCATTACCCCCACCCTCAACAATCCTCACAGTATTTTCTCTTAGTTCTTGTTCAGTTCTCTGCAGTATTTAACACTGTATTAAGCCTAATTCATGCTTCTAGGGTTGCCAGAAATAGCAAATAAAAATACTATGTTTTACCTGGCAACCCTAACCACTACGAAACTTTTAAGATTCAGCTCCTATCTCAACTCCTCCCTAAAAAATATCCTCTGTAAAATGCTAGGTTAGATGACCCCTTCTACACTCCTAGAGCAACGTAAGCAAATAGATAGTAATGGTTCCAAATAGGAAGTGCTCATGAAAATCACCTGGAGAACTTTTAAAAAGAAATACTAATTTCTTATGTACTACTTGAATTTTCAAGAAGTTCGCCAGGACACATCACATCATGGCAGCGTGAGAGGATCCTTTTTTTGTTTTTTTCACTTTAATCACAGTGAATAAAACATTCATAACCCAACAAGGGCTCCTTTGCATAACACAGCAGGACGCCAGAAAGGTCCACACATCGGTACCTACAAAGGTGGATGAATTGGAGTACAGAGAGGAAGCTGAACAGGGGAACAGCAGAGACAGAGCGCAGGATCCTGGCTCTCAGCTACAGCAGGTGAGCCGGCAGCCCCCAGCCCCAGAGAACTGGGTGGGCAGCAGAAAAGGCACGCATGTGACTCGAGACAGCCAGCTAGCCACAGCAGCACCTGTGGCCATGGGAAATGGAGCAGCAGTGGAGGTGGAGCCCCATGATCCTGAGCACCTCCCATCCCCCAGCCTGGGCTAGGAGCCTGGTAGCAGCAGCACAAGTGCACACAGAACTAAGACATTCCCACCACAGCAGGTGACCACAAGGTAACAGGCAAGAGGTAAGAGGGTGCCCCACATACCAGGCTTCCTCCCCACCCTCCCCCTTCCTCCACCACAGCAGAGAAACATCCCACTCAGGTGATCCCAGACACGGCTAAAGGGCCAGCTATCCCTGTGCTCCTAGTGGCAAAGCCAGCAACCACAGAGACACCGCAACAGCAAGGCATCAGTGACCCCAGAACGGCAGGCAGCAGAGGAAAGGAGCACCAGCAACACCCCAAATAGAGGTGAGGAGAACATGCAGGACCTCACATAAAGCCAGAGGCAGCACACGTGAAATATATCAAAAATTAGCGCTATAGGGCCACCTACTGAAAACAAAAGAAAGGCTTCTAATCTCCAAGTAGTTGAAAAGTTTGAATCAAAACAAAGCTATACCTAAATAAAACGTATTTGATAAACCAAATGTGCTGGCAGAGGAATAACTCAGCAAGCACCACAAAAAAACCATGGTACCATGGCAATACATAAAGAAAACAACTCTCCAAAAGCCAAACATAAAGGCATGGAAGATTGTGATCATAAAGAATTCAAAACAGCTGTCACGAAAAGAACTCAATGAGCTACATGAAAACTCAGAAAGACAGCTCAATGAGCTCAGAAATATAATCAATAAAGAGAAGGAATACTTTACCAAAGAGATAGAAACTCCAAAAAGAGATGGAACAGAAATTTTGGAGCTGGAGAACTCAAAAAATGAGATGAAGAATGCATGAGACAGCACTGGAAATAGAGCAGATCATATGAAGAAGAGAATAAGTGAGCTCAAAGATAGAAACCTAGAAATGATGCAGGTAGAAGAGGAGAGAGAACTAAGACTTTTAAAAAAGGAAGAAATTCTACAAGAATTATCTGACTCCATTAGAGAGGGCAACATGGGGGTAGCCTAGCCTCTTTCATAAGGGTACCTCATAGCTTCTCTGGTGAATTCTACCAAACATTCCAAGAAGTCCCAATACCTAGTCTTCTCAAACTCATCCAAAAAACTGAAGAGGATGGGAAGCTTCCTAACTCATTTTAAGAGGCCAACATTACCCTGATGCCAAAACGAGACAAGGGTGACACATAAAAAGAAAATTACAGGCCACTATCACTGATGAACATAGATGCAAAAATCCTCAACAGAATATTAACAAATCAAATACAACAATACATTAAAAGGATCATACACCACAATCAAGTGGGAGTTACTCCAGGGATGCAAGGATGGCTCAACATCAGCAAAGCAATCAACGTGATACACCACATTAACAAAATGAATTTAAAAATCACATCATCATCTCACTAGATGCAGAGGAAGCATTTGACAAGATTCAGCATCCATTTATGACAAAAACTCTCAATAAGATGGGTATAGAAGGAAAATACCTCAACATAAAAAAAGCCGTATATGACAAACACACAACTAAAATCATACTCAATGGTGAAAAACTGAAAGGTGTCCCTCTGAGACAGGAAGAAGACAAGGACACCCACTCTCACCACTCTTATTCAATATAATGTTGGAAGTCTTAGCAAGAGCAATTAGGCAAGAAAAAGAAATAAAAGGGATCCAAATTGGAAAGAGAGAAGTAAAACTGTCACTATTTACAAATGACATGATTTTATATATAGAAAACTCTAAAGAATCCATCAAAAAACTATTAGAAATAATAAATGAATACAGTAAAGTTGCAGGCTACAAAATCAACATATAAAAATCAGTTGAATTTTTATACACTATCAACGAACTAGCAGAAAGAGAGATCAAGAATACAATCACAACAAAAAGCATAAAACACCTAGGAGTAAAAGTAATCAATGAGGTGAAAGACCTGTACACTAAAAACTAAAAGACACTGAAAGAAATTGAAGAAGACACTAAGAAATGGAAAAATATTCCATGCTCATGGATTAGAAGAACTAACATAGTTCAATGTCCATATTACCTAAAAGAATCTACAGATTCAACGTAATCGCTATCAAAATCCCAAGGACATTTTTCACAGAAATAGAACAAAGAATCCTAAAATTTATATAGAACCAGAAAAGACTCAAAACACCCAAAGCAATTCTGAGAAAAAAGAACAAAGCTGGAGGTATTACACTCTTTGATTTCAAAATATACTACAAAGGTGGGGTAATCAAAACAACATGGTACTGGCACAAAAACAGACATACAGATCAATGCAACAGGATTGCGAACTGAAAAATAAACCCACACATCTATGGACAGCTAACTTTTGACAAAGAAGCCAAGAACATACAGTGGGGAAAGGAGAGTCTCTCCAAAAACTGGTGTTGGGAAAACTGGACAGACAGCTACATACAAAAGAATAAAAGTAGACCACTATTTTACACCATACACAAAAATTAACTCAAACTGGATTAAAGACTTGAATGTAAGACCTGAAACGATAAAACTCCTAGAAGACATAGGCAGTATGCTCTTTGACGTTGGTCTTAGCAGTATCTTTCTGAATATGTCATCTCAGGCAAGGGAAACCAAAGAAAAAACAAATAAATGGGACTAGATCAAACTAAAAAGCTTCTCCTCAGCAAAGGAAACCATCAACAAAATGAAAAAACAACCTACCAACTGGGAGAAGACATTTGCAAATCATGTATCAGATAAGGGGTTAATATCCAAATTAATATATAAAGAACTCATAAAACTCAAGAACAAAAAAACAAACCCGATTGAAAAATGGGCAGAGGATCTGGACAGACATTCTTCCAAAGAAGATATATAGCTGTCCAACGGGCAGATGAAAAGATGTTCAACATCACAAATTATTAGAGAAATGCAAATCAAGACTACAATGAGATACCACCTCATGCCCATCAGAATGGCTATCACTAAAAAGACAAGAAATAACAAATGTGGGAGAGGATGTGGAGAAAAGGGAACCCTCGTACACTGCTGGTGGAAAAATGGAACTACCACATGATCTAGCTATTCCACTTCTGAGTATTTGTCCAAAGAACAAGAAAACACTAATTCGAAAAGATGCATGCACTTCTATATTCATTGTAGCATTATGCACAATAGCCAAGACTTGGAAACAACTTAAGTGCTCATCAACAGATGAACGTATAAAGAAGATGTAGTGTGTATGAAACACTACTCAGCTATAATAAAAGATGAAATCTTGCCATTTGCAACATGGATGGACCTTGAGGGTATTATGCTAAATGAAAGAAGTCAGATTGAGAAAAGACAAAAACTGTATGACTACACTCATATGTGGCAGATAAACACACACATACATAGATACAGAGAATAGACTGGTGGTTACTAAAGGGGTGGGGAGGGGAGGGTGAAATGGGTAAAGGGCACATTTGTATGGTCTTGGATGGCAACTAGACTCTTGTTGAGGAACACAATGTAGTCTATACAGAAGGTGAAATATAATCATGTACACCTGAAATTTATACAATGTTATAAATCAATGTTACCTCAATAAAAAAAAAAAAGGAAAGAAAAGTTCACCAGGTGATTTTGACAAACCTCTAATCCAAAACTGCTATTTATATAACACTGAATACAGACTGGTTGTTTACTTGCTCCCCCACAAAAGAAGAATTAGTTAAGAGGAGACACTGTGATTCTCCTATCACCTATACCTAGCAGAAGAAAGCACTGAGTATCAATATGACGGGTTGGCAAAATTATACCCATGGGCCAAATCCAACCAACTGTATGATTATGTAAATAAAGCATTATTGGATACAGCCACACTCATCCATATACATATCACCTACGACTACTTTCAACCTATAACAGCATAAATAAAGAGCCAAGAAAAAGACTACATAGCTCACAAAGTCTAACATATTTAATACCGAGTCCTTTACAGAAAAAGTTTGCTGACCCTTGACCTATATGGTGAATGACTGAATAATCAGCAATGACACTACATGCAATCAATTTGAAAGTCAAATTAACATGTGTATTAACATAGATATCTGGAGCTTTATATATGCATATGTGTGTATAAAAATGTCTGAAGAACACATAAAATAGTACAATGCTTGAATAAGTTCAAACTGATGATTACTCTTATTAGATGCATAGCAGTTATCATCTTAGTTAACATGAAAGAAGACTTTACCACCTGCACACACTTTTACCCACTTAGTTCCCCAAATATACTGTGATTATTGTGATTAGCTAAATACATTTCTTACAATGAACCTCTTTGGGCAAACACTTTTTCATTTCACAGGGAACAAATCAAATAGTTTTTAAGATCTAAAGCAATGACATTGTTTTCACACCATAAATGTTATCTTGTTCTGATAGGTACTCTTCACCTAACCAGTTCTCATATCTGACTTAGAACATAGCTAAGAAATTAGAAACAAAAAAGGGATACTTTTACAGCTACACTTCTTGCAAAGTCCATACAGAAAGAATCTGTGTGTATAAATATATATATACATACATATACATGTAAAGACATTTTTATATTTACATAAACATGTTTATATGTAAATATATAACTTACTTGATACTACTTATATCTTTAATATATAGATATAATATATAAAGATAATATACAACTCAGCCTGTTAGTTCTTTATTACACATAATTATATACACTATATAAAAATAATATATATCATTAATCTGAAAAGAATACATAAAGATTAACTCAGAGCCTACTGGTTTTTTTTTTTAATTGAGATATAATTGACACATATTATACCAGTTTCAGGTGTACAACATGATTCAATATTGGTTCTTAATTATACACACTCCATACAAACTTGGTACTCTGATTTCAATAGTCAATCCAAAATAAAAGTACCAAATTTTAATGATAAAAATTTTTCCCCAAAGCAGGCTAACAAACTAGAGGGGTAAGAAGTATCACATGTCACCAGTCTTTGGGTAACTTATAAAAGTTTTTAAAGCCTTGCTACACAAAGTCATTTTTTTAGGATGGGGGAAGGCGGAGGGACCTTGGTTGGCATCCCATCAGCAGGGACCTTCTTAGAAATGTGTGATCTGCTTTTAAGAACATCCTCAGGTGATCTGTATGCACATCCAAATTTGAGACCTCTTGATCCAAAGACATTAAACCAAGTGAATATTGCTAGAAGAAAATACTGTCTAGAAATATTCTTCCCCTTCTTGCCAATCATTCAAACCCAAATGGAGATTCAATTTCATAAAATACAGATGGTAAACTTACAACATTCATTTAAAAGATGACAATACCTTGAGCACTTGAACTTGACCTTCTGTAGTGATTTCCTTTAGCAGCTCGCAGAAGGACTGACATAGACCTACTGCATATGTCTGAAATTTAATCAGAAGTCAAAATATACATATGACTATATCTGCAATATCAGAAAAAACATAAAATTCAATTTCAGACTCATTATAATCTATGTGAGAATTATATACTAAACGTCTAAGCATATAAAGTTTCAACTAGAACTCTTTGGAAAAAGTTTAGGAAACAAAAATACAGTTTATTGCTATAGTGATTTTCATAGAAATATAAGGATATATTTATTCATAGAGCATACTGTCTGTGTTAAAGAATATAATTCATGGAACTGCATCACATCAGCTGTGTAGCGGGCAATGCTTATAAAGTTTTTTCCTCCTTAGAAATAGATCAATATTTTAAATTTTGAAAAGGTACCTCCTGATTTTAAAAGAGAAACAAAATAACTACATAAATTTTTACAATGCAAAAGCTACAACATACCTGTAAAAACTCTGTTGATGATAAAAAGATATAACCATTGATGATCTTAAAGCAGGTTCTGAGATTTTCTGAACTTCGTTCTGCCAAAATAATAACTTTTTTTAAAGAAAGAACTAATGCATCATTCAAAATCAGTTTAAATGAAGCGATTTATTTAAAACTAAGTTACATGTCCTCCTTTACAAATATTTTCTGAGTGCTATTCAGACTACTAGTATATAGATATCTATCTAAAACCTGACGCCAATCTATAACTTAATGCTTTCCCATATACCTCCCACAAGTTAGAACAATTTAGAAAAGAATATCAAAGTTTCCTCTTTTTTCCTTTCAGAAAAGAACTTACTAACCATTTGACTCAACCTTTCATTTCAAACTAAATTTTTAGTGCCAGCATGGCAAACAACATGCAATTGAATCATTTCACCATCATATTTTAACATCTACTTAAACAGGTTCACTCAATAAGCATTTAATGAGCATTTAATATTCAGTACTGCACTGCTACTGAATATGCTGCCCTACATATGAAAAGAGTCCCAATTATATCCCAAAATTATATCGTGTTTAGATATTCTCAATCCTTGGTCTTTGTTCTTCAATTCTGTTCCCCTATAAAAACCTACACAAAAAGGTTCTAAAAAATGTAACTACCAGAACAGCATAGGAAAAATACATCATTTTTAGCTAGTCCTTTTAAAGTCCAAAGTAGAAAGCTATTTTGTTAAAATTAAATATGATCAAATGTTCATGCAGTGTTATTTTACATCTTATCACATACAATAATGATACAATAGAATACAGATTGGATGTATATAATTATACAGATCAAAACATGATCCCCAAATATCATCTATATCTAAAATCTGCCATTCTTTGTTGCTAATATTTTAGAAATTCTACTCAGTTGCAATAGGACACATTAAAAACAATTTCTTTTCTGGCAAAATATTGGCGTGGCCCCTGGGAGCTTATCTAATCCATAAACTGGTAAAGTGAGAAGACATCCTATTCAGATGAGAATTTCCAGCTCCATGGCCGAGTGGTTGAGTTTGCACACTCTGCTTTGGCAGCCCAGGGTTTTGCCGGTTTGGATCCTGGGTGGGAACATGGCACCGCTCATCAAGCCATGCTGAGGCAGCGTCCCACATAGTATAACCAGAAGGACCTACAACTAGAATACACAACTATGTACCAGGGATCTTTGGTGGGTAGAAGAAAAAAACAGAAGATTGGCAACAGATGTTAGCTCAAGAGCCAATCTTTAAAAAGGAAAAAAAAAAAAAAAAAGAATTTCCCATATACTTTCACAAGAAAATGACAATCCTATCCCTAGCTCAAAACGTCAGTTTTACAGGCATTATTAGTTCCTACACATTAGGATTTAACAGACTAGTTTAAAATGAGGATGTGGAGGGGACAAGGACTGGCAAACTTGTTACCACGCTAATTAAAGACATAAAAATAAACAACAAAGGCTGCCATTTAAATATTTTTCACAACAAAAGTAAGATAGAATCTCAGGACAAAGGGGCAGGCCTTCATACTGGATAAAGTTATCCTTATGGAAAATTCACACTGTCCTTTTCTCTTGAAGGAGGCAGTCTAGTCAAGTCTGGCCTTGTGCACCTTGTTCAGGAGACCAACACTGCACAGCAGACTGTTTGGCAACCACTGTGAAATGAGAACTTAGAATGGTTACATTCCAGGCATGTCAGAAATATAATTTCTAAATCATTGCCATCTAAAATTTTATCAAGATCTATGATGAAAGAAACAATATTTAAGAAAGATTGATTTTAAAAACCATAGCGCCCATTTCTTCTTACAGATATTTAAAAAACTATTCCTGGAACAATCTATAAAGCAAATACTCAAGTGATTAGGTCACTTCATACTGCTTTCTATGTCCCCATTGGGCCATGGAGAGCTTCTACTAAATTTTCTAGGGCATGCTATCATCAGCAAACATTAAATACTGATATTAAAAATAGCCCTAAAATTAATCAATTTATCTATTTTAAGGTATACTGAACACAGTTCATTATATTCATGAGTTCCTAGCAAGACTCTGAGGAAAGATTATTGTCTGGTCCTAGTATCAGAAGTTGTACTTCAATCATGCAACAGATCTGTATTTATTTTCAGACTCTGAATAATTTAAGTCAAATGTTCTCAACCAGGGCCAATTCTGCCCACTAGGGTACATCTGGTAATGTCTAGAACTTTGTTACAACTGGCATCTAGTAAGTTAAGGCTAAGGATGCTATTAAGCTTCCTACTAAGCACTGGACAGCCCCTCATGACAAAGAATTACCTGGCCCAAAATTTCAATACTGTCCAGACTGAAAACTCCTAATTTAAGTGACCAAGTTTTTCTTTCACAGACTATGAGAACTCTGAGGCAAATCTGTGGCCCACCAAAATATCTGGTTAACGTGTGCATATATGATTTATATCTATTACTCTCACTATAATTTATACTTTGCTCCTCTTTGTTTTTCTCTATTCTTTTGCACCTATTTTTAATTTGTACTTTCATGTAATTTTATTTATTCTTTTAAGTTTCTATAAAGGGAATAAAGAGAATACATTATTGAATTACATTATAGAGATTCAATAGGAATCTATGTTTAACCATACTATTTAATGTTTATCTTTAGAAATGCAATTATAATAGTTTAGTCTTTTATTTCAAACTCTGATGGAATATAAAGGCTAAAATGATTAAGACAACCTACAGCATCATCAAGGCGGGTGGGAAAAAGGTCCTTCCAAATTAGATAGGAAGCTACCAACAGAACAATTTTATTGGTCAAGGAGCATTAGTTTGGCATTCACAACAATATGGACAAAAGTCAGTCAGATGTTTATCTTTTAAGTAATGAGATAACACTATAAAATAGATTTAAAGGATTTTAAAAACAAGCCCTTAGAACTCAATTATTAGAATTACTTTTAGTTATAGCCTCTGGTTCTACCTAAAATATCTCTGGTTCTACTTACATTTAGGGAAAACAATATAAAATGAGTTTTAGCCTTGGTTTTATTTACACTAATTAACGTACTCTAAAATTCATTAACGTAAACATCTTAAAGTGTTCAAGACTGTTGGTTTTCTGTGTTATAAATGAAAATGAGAAACTTCCTGTCAGTAGCTTTATTTCTACTTAGAAAAAAATAATACTATCATATTCATTAAATAAATTTTTAAAAATCACTGATCTAATGTCTTTTCACTGATAAGAAAAGTATGTGTTCATTTTGATCTATATTTTCAAAAGATTAAAATAAATATTCTGGTTATATTTCAAAACACATTTTAAAGCTCATCTGAAAGAACGTATATACAAAAAGCTACACATCAAATATTAATTAGTTGTGTGATAAACAAAAACAAATGTAATACTGAAGTCAAGGTAAACTAAACATGCTCAGATATAATTTGTAAATAGAATTTCTTCATATTATTGAAGCAAATATACATACCACAATGCATAAAACAAATTACATAAAATTTTTTTGTTTTGAAAGACAAAAGTAGGGAATATGCAATTCAATAGCATCCATATCACCTATATTTATTGATACTATTTATAAAATAGAATTTTTTCAATCTGTGAAAATTAAAAAAGTTTTAATCAAATATCAATTTTCACAACAATGAAATTTCACTAGTTTTTGATTTGGTTAAGTAACAAAGCCCACCAAACCAGTGGTTGGGTATTTTTTCTTTTAAAATAGCATAATGTTAATAGTAATAGTAGAAGTAAAACATATAACTGCAAAACACTTAAAGAGTACTTACTATGTGCCACACATTGTTCTAAACACATAAAAGTCCTTATAGATTTGTAAAGACTATGCATCAACTACAAAGCTTTCTATAGTAAAATTGTACTATAATACTTACATAAATCTACACTCAAAATAGTGTCATAACGCTATAGTAGGGTTAGTCATAAGCTTTTTGTTTACACCTCTTCCTCCTGGCTACCAATCCTCTCTCCCACATTGTAAAGGCCAGGCATGCTGAATTTGGGGTGGATTACAAAGGTGAAGTGAAACCACTGTGTGAAGTCATCCATATGTGAAAATGGCTGAATCCCGCTCATGACAAAGTTGATAACGGGTCTGGCTGAGGTTCCCATTCTTAGGTCAAGTATAAAGAAGCACTATGGATTACCCAGAATGGCACTGCATGTGGTCTCGAAGTTAGGAAGAACAGAACTCATGGGCTTCCACCAGAGAGTAAAAGGAGGTGAAGAGGATGTTTCCTATTCTCTTTCTCTCTGATATCTTAAAGACAAAACTTTTCCTAGGAGTCTAGCAATGAGTGACTGGTCTATTGCCACTGTCTTCATCTTTGGGAATTTTTTTCCATAATTTTATGGGGACGCTAGATGATAAATAGCAAATGGCTCTTCCTTAGGAAATAGACGGTATTTTGATATTATTTGAGATGTCATCTATTCTGAAGATTGGGGTAGAAGAGAAAAACTCAGAAAACATGAAAGACTAATTACATTATCTAGATACCATGGTCATCCAGCAAATAAAAAGATACTTTTTTTAATCAGTTATAATTATGATTTAGTACACATTTGCTGATACTGTCAAAGAGTGAGTTTACTTTTCCAGTATATCATTATACCTCAGTAATATTTTTGCCTCTAATAAAATTACTCACTATAACTAAGTTCTCAGAAAAAATAGTCTTCAGATATTGTCATAGTAAGTATGCCTTTTTTCCTAGTGTTTTCCTACATAAACACCCTCTCCTGACAATATTAAACTATTTAGTTAGTATACCCAAAATTATACATGAAACTGAAGATGTTTCATGAATGAGTCTTAAAGAATGGGGACTCTGGGGCCTGACCAGTGACACAGTGGCTAAGTTCACATGCTCTGCTTCAGCAGCCCGGGGTTCACTGGTTCGGATCCCAGGTGCCGACCTATACACAGCTCATCAAGCCAAGCTGCGGCAGTGTCCCACATACAAAACAGAGGAAGAGTGGCACAGACATTAGCTCAGGGACAATCTTTCTCACCAAAAAAAAAAAAAAGGGGGGACTCTGATGGAAAAAACTTAAATAATTTTTACATTTTATAAATAAATAATTTTTAAAAATAGTGTTCTGCATATTGAAAAAGAAGCAAAGGGCCAGTAAATAGCACTGTATACAATTCTTAACGACTCCATGAGTTTAAATTGTGAATCTGCACTGGTAAAATCCCTCACAAAACAACTCTATAAACAAAATATTATTTTTTAAAAAATGTAAGATATTACATTCTAGGGAATGGTAGCTGATATGTAACAGAAAAATATTGATTTTTTTATTATTATTTATCATCAGAATACATGATCAGATTGGCAAAAAAGAATCTAATTAGATCTCATCCAAGGTGCCTTAAAGAGACAGTTTCCTCCTAGCACGGTGTCCAAGTTCTCTGGTTTCACGTGCCAAAAGAGTTCTTTCAAACACATTAAAGTTCATGATTTCACAGCTCATACATAACACTTCAACAAACAATACATATGATTATCTGATATTTAATAATCTTGATTTTGATAGTGCCTTAGCTAAATCAGAAATATGTACAGAGCTCACTTGTGAACAACTGATAGCACAAAGTCATTCTGTAAAAGAAAGTGGATAAAACCATGGTGTATAGAAGCAGTTTTAGAGTAGTCTTTTAAATACCTTATAGAACTGCTATCAAACATAGCAAATTTACTAGGCAAAGTTCAAACTTTAGTAGTTTCCTAAGAATAAACTGCTTTTATTTAGTAATTTAGTAAATTTAGTGTTTGCTCTTTAATAAGCAGAAAGTTCTAATTTTGGTACACAGAAAAAAATCTAAAAATTATTAAAACACTATGCAACTTATTTGTCAATATCAGGGATGTTAGTAAAAACAACAGGTATAATTTAAAGTCATCTATAATGGCCAAAATTATGACTACATTCAAAAACAGTATTAAGTTTATGCTTTAATACATACCAAGAAGTGGTGACATATTCTGAAATATACGAAGCAACTCTGGGGTAATACATGGGCTGTTTTCCAAAGTCACTAACCTAGGAAGAAAAAAAAAAGATTAAATCACTTTCCACAATCATTAAAGCTGTTAATAATGCAAGCTAAATACAAAAAAGCTGTCCCATCTAAAGGAAGAAAAATGGGCAATACAGAAAGTTATAAAAATTATCTTTCTAGGAAAAAAATTACCAAACTCATTAAAATTAAAAACTTATCTATAAATCATAATTATTATTTTTATATACACAGCAAAAATAGGAAAGTAATCACATACTAATATAGTTATAATACAGTTATAATAATAAAGCAAAACTATGATTTTTATAGATTGGTCAAGGAGAGATAAAAACTATTTTGTTTTTATTTTCTCGATATATTCTTCTGTCACATGTAATTGATGTATCCCTTCAACGAGACACTGGGCTAATTAATTAGTAAAACAACTTATGCTAAATGTTTAATAAATATGAACTCAGTAAAACAATCAATATGAACAAAGGCCAATTACAGGCCAATCTCACTCACAGCATTAGCAATTTAAAATAATCAGTGTATAAAAAGTAAAACATATATGAGTTGCAGTTTATCACAGAAGTGTGCAGTTGGTTTTACCTCCGGCTCTCCCACCCCCACAAAGAAGTTAAAGGAGAAAAGACATGATTGTCACAATAGATGCAAGAAAAGAGGTGAGGGGGATCCTATTCAAAACCCAACATTCACTATAAAAACTCTTCTCTAATTAGAAACAAAAAGGAACGTCTGTAACCTTCTAAGAGAGTACCTACCAAACACTCATAGAAAACACACCATGTCATGATATGCAGAAACCATTCTCTGCAAAAAACAGAACGCCTCAAAGAACATTCTCTATTACCTTATCTACCTTGACATCTATTGAGCGCATGTATGGAGGGCCTCGCACATGATATGCCAAGTGAGTCAATAAAAGATACAAGGGTAGCAGAAGAAAAAGTTAAATAGTCTTTATTTACAGAAGACATGACTGATAGAAAAGAGAAAGAATTCATAGACAAATTATTCAAATTACTGAGAGAGTTCAGCAAGGTTGCTAAATAGATCCATACACAAGAATCAATTGAATTTCTATACATCAAATACTTAAGATTTAAATGGATGATATTATAAGAGTCATAGATAACAACATTCTAACATCATAACTCTCTAAGCTGTTATACAGAATCAATAAAACTTGAATTCAAATTCCTACAGGGTTTTCCTTGGAAATTAGGCAAGCTGTTTCTAAAATTATTTGGAAGGCAAATGACCAAGAACTTTCTTAAGAAAACAAAAAGTATGGGGAATAGGAGGAGATACTTGCTTTGCCAGATATTATGACTTACTAAAAAGTCACTGTAATTAATATTATAAACAAAATAAAAAGCACAAGAAACAGACCTCTTAGTGTGTGACAGATGAGGTTCCAAAGCTAAGTAAGGAAAGTTTAGACTACTTAGTCTTCGGTGGTGACATACTAGACCTCTACACCTCACAAACAACACAGAAAATAATTCCAGTACTTATATGAGAAGGGTAAGGCTTTACTTTACAAGACGTCAGGAGAACATTTTTGTGGCTTTAGGTTAGAGAAAGATTAAAGGAAAAGATGAAGAAACATGACTATATTAAAGTTAAAAATTACTGTCTATCAAAAGATGCTTCAAAAAAGTTAAAACGTAAGTCACATACTGGAGAAAACTGTTTTCAATATATATAACTGACAAAGGAATAGTATCTAAAGGAATAATATCCAAAAGATACTATTCAATAAGAGAAAAATGGACAGAACACATGAACAAGCATTTCATAGAACATACAAAAATTGGCAATAAACTTGACTATAAAAAATATAAAGATATCCAACTTGACTATAATCAAGAAAATGTAAATTATAACCAAAACAAGGTACATTTTATCCCCATCACATTAGCAGAATTTTAAGTCTGACATCCACATATCAGCAAAGCTAGAGAACAGCTGGAATTCTTGTATGCTGCTGACAGGAGTGAAAGTTGATATAATCACTTTGGAAAATTATTATTATTATTTGGTAAGGTTGAATATGTATATACGTATATACCTATGACCTAGCAACTCCATTTCTAGTCAGAAATGTACATAGTGCATAAGATTTCATACATTTGTGCTAGGAATCATGTACAAGAATGTTCAGAGTTGCATTATATTTGAATATCAAACAAAATGATGAATAAGTAAAGGAATTCTGTTACATTCATACCATTAAATCCATCAATGTGGATGAATCTCAAAACAGGGAGCAAAAAAGAAAGTTAGAACACATATAATACAATTTATATAAAGTTAAAATGTATTGTTTAGAGATACACACACATGTGATTTCAAAAACATTAAAACAAAAGAAAGAAAACCAAGGAATGAAAACAAAAAAAATGGTACAGTGGGTCATCCCCAGCATGGAAGTAGGGTTCCACAAAGATGCCACACCATGGGATTCACAGGCATTCTTACTGTTCCGTTTCTTAACCAGGGTACAGAAAATAGGTTTTCACTTTACATAAGTTATAAATAATTACAAACAATATGAGCCCCATATTATTTTGTATTTATAAACTATTTCAAAAATATTAAATGACAAAATTGCGGGGGTCACAGGAACAACCAGCCACCCCCAAAATGAAGTCTTTCCCATGTACACAGTAATGATATCTCTAGACACCTTACCCCAATCAACAATAACAGGATTTGATTCACTTTTTAAAGAATAAAACTTCAGGAAAGGTAAAAAGACTTTATCCTATTCACCTTTAAAATAAACATGAAACCAAAAGAAAAACTACAATCCAGTCATGGGATTTCACCAAGAAAAAAAGTGAAGAGCATATTTTAAATCCTAGAAGATGTTTAAAAAACTCTCCTCGTCAATGGATCCAGATTAAGATTCTACCTGAAGTTTGTTCCTTCTCTCTCTCACAGTCATTACCTTAGTAATAAAGGCCAGTCAGGTCATTGTCACTCTCTCTTCTTATGCTAGTTTCCACAGGATAAACCATGTTACTCAAGTGGAAAAAATCTTGAAGAATTTAAACTACTTAAAAACAAAATGACATGGTATGTAACTCCAGATTAAACAAATTGGAAAAGAGAGGAAGTAAGGCAAATACATTCAAAGCACTAAATTCTTTACCATCAAGGAAAGGGAAAAGGTACTCGTGTAATGAATAATTAGACAAAGCTATATGTACCAACATCTCTGACTACAGAAATGTAAAATTTAATATTACCCTTCCACAAAAAATGTAGAAAAGAGAGTATAAAGTAAAAAGACAGACATATTAATTCAACAAACAAATGTAAGAACACTAAAATTCTTTTGCAGTAAACCATCTTTAGTTAGGTTAAAATAAAAAACATTAAAAAATTTGCTCTGATTGGGAGACATAACTAAATTACAAACAAAAAGGCTAAAATGTAAATGATTAGCAAAGATAGTTAAGTCAAATTTAAACAAAATAAACCAGATGATGATATTAATATCAGATAAAATTTAAATTCAAAAGAAATAAAAGGTAGAAAATTAATCACAACAAACATATATCACACGACGCTTCATGAAAATATTTTTTTTTCTCTGTTTTTTGGGAGAGGGGAGGGAAAAGAGGCAATTAGGCTCACGTGTGGTGATGGATTATGATTTTTGGGTGCTAAACATGATGTAATCTACAGAGAATTAGAAATATATTACGATATACATGTGAAAGTTATATAATGTTATAATCCAATGTTACCACAATTAAAAAAATTTTTAATTCTAAATATTATATTTTATTTAATCTTTTAAGAATACATAAAAGTACCAAAATTTTGTGCAGTGAATAATATTTTTTAAAACTTACAGGTCAAAGCTGATAGAAACAAAAAGGGACACTGAGACAAAGAAAACTGAATGGGATATTTTAATAAATCAGTGTAAAGATGAAAAAGCAAAACAATAATGTGAACTACACAACCTACGAGTTAAAAAGGATAGATATACACAGATATAAAAGTCTGCATCATTATTATTAATGTGAATATATTCCAAAAATAGAGCCTATAAGAAGTCATTAAAATTCACATTAAGCTTAAAAAAATTATACAAGTGACATGTTGTATTTACTATGCAATAAATCCAGACCTGAATCATATACTTTAATTATCAGCAAAAAATAAATGATGTTGTGTCAAAGAAATTTGAAAAATTGCAATAATACATCAAGACTTAAGGGAAATAGGCAGCTACACTCTAGGACAAATTCACAAATTTAAATGTTTTAGCATTTAAGAAAAACAAAGGTAATAAATAACCATTTGTCTTGGGGTTTTAAGAAAGTACACCCACAACTAAGTGTAAGAAGTAAAAAATCTGAAGTAGAAATAAAGTAATGAAAGGATAGAAACATAGAATTCATAAATCTAACATGTAATTCTTTCTTATTAATAAAAGAAATCTCTAATAAGTGTATTTTTAAAAAGAGATAAAATAAAACTAAAAATAAGGAGATAAAGCAAAATGTACATAACTTTTTTAATACTATCTTAAGGGACTAAGTGCTAGAATTAACAGACATCAAAAGTCTAAGCCAAAACAATATGTATAAACTAATAACTAAGAAACACTCTGAGAATCTTGTCAAAACTGATTGACTCCCTGGCCCCTGCCATGAGTCCATTTCCAGTTCCCTTTATTACTGAATTTCCAAATGATCTCAAGAATAGTTACTATATTACAGAGACCATTCCAATATTAAGAAAATGATTTTTAAAAATTGGTAAAACAAGTAAAACCCTGATATAAAATCCACAGTATCACAAAACGTGGATTATAGATCCAGATCACTTATAAGTAGAGGAAAAAATAAAATTAGAAAAAATATTAGAAAACATAATTGTACAATATATTAAAAGTATATATTTCACTTTAGCAAGCAAAGTTTATCTCAAGAGTCAAAGTTTTTTAAAGAGAGAATTTTAAAGAAAGAACGATATAATCTCCTGAGTGGACGGCAAATAGCAATCAAATTAGTCTTTTTTAAAATGAAGAAGAACATACTACATTTAATGGTATACCGCTGATGCTGGTTGTTTATCAGTATCCATTACCCCATTCTAGTTGCTTAAAAAAAACTATTCATGCAAGGTCTTTTGTTCAAATTCTGGTTAAAAATATTTTACAGTATTATATGATTATATTAGGAAAGAAGAAAGAATAAATATTACTGAGCTAAATCTTAGAATGTAGGTTAACTAACACAGAAAAACAAACCTAACGCAAGTAGAAAGAGGAGATAAATATAAGAGTAGAAATTAGTAAATAGGAAACAAACAAAGAGAATCAAAGCCAAAGGTTGGTTCTTTGAGTATCCAGTTGAAATGAAGTATCTGCTGTTTGTAAACAAAAATCAACCCCTCCACTTGCACTGAATCTCATCCCTTCTTGCATCCTTCAATTATCTCACTCTCTTGAGCTTCATCCATCCCTCTGGACCTTGCATTGCCCACACCAGCCAACTGCTGCCCAAGTTCTACACTTCTCTTCATAGTAAAAGCTCTCAAACAAGTTGTCAATGCTCACAGTTGGTACTCACTTAACTTTTGATTCATGCTTCAATCTACTCCAATTCTAATTTGTGTTCTTACTACTCCACTGAAACCCCTCCTATCATCTCCACTGGCCAAATTCACTTCTCTGTACCACTGTCACTAGGAGCATCAGGAACACTTGACCTAGCTGACCACTCCTCTTTTAGGAAATACTCTCCTCTCCTGGCTTGGTTTTCCTCCCCTATCAGTAGACAGCTCTTCTCTGTCATCTTTGATGGCTCCACATGTGACCTCAAAATGTTCTAAGTTCTTCAGGACTCTGCCCTAAGCACAATGTTCTCTATCTGCCCTTCTCCTCCTAAGCAATCTCACTGATTCTCACACTTTAAATGCCATATACAGACAAAGTGCTAACCACTTTACAAACATTATCTCATCCTCACAACAATCATGTGAAGTAAGAATTATTTTTCCTCATTTTACAGATAAGGAAACTGAGGCTCACAGAAGATGATGACAAAACTACTGCAGTGGTATTATGGGATTGGCACCTATATCTGATTCCAAATATGAGTTCTAACCCACTAAGAAAAATATATGAAGAAACGTGTATCTTGATTCTTTAAAGAATCTTGTCTATTAATAAATTTTAAAAATGAATTGTAATGATTTAATTTTGTTTACATATAACTAAAGGCTAGGAAAAAAGAAATTACCATTAACAGAGCAATGTACTTTTACTATTATCTGTTCATGTAATCCTTAAAAAATTTATACACCTTTAGTAAACACATTAATATGTTAAGTCTGTAATATCGAGAAGTATCTGAGTCTGTCTCAATTACAGCTAATGTTTTTAATTTTCCTAATAATCAACATCATATAGTATCTACATATTTACAGGAAAGTATTTATCCGCCAGAGACTAATGTTCTTTTTTCTAATCTTGAGTTGGGGTTGGCAAACTACAGCTCATGGGCCAGTCCAAACTACATCCTATTTTTGTAAGTGATGTTTTATTTGAACACATGTCCATTTGTTTACATTCTGTCTATGACTGCTTTGGCACTAAAACAGCAGAGTTGAACAGTTACAACAGAAAATGCCTAGCCTGGGAAGCCTAAAATATTTTCTGTCTGCTCCTTTACAGAAAAAGTTTACCAACCTATGATCTAGAGTAATCCATGCAGTACAAATTAAAATATATGATCATAAAAGTTTCCAACGCATGCTAATTTACAAACTGTCTAGAAGTCATTTAAGTCCAAACAATATAACTTAGAATATAAGAAACACAAATTGCAAAGTAATATCTACGTAGCTATGTTTTCAAATCGTCCATCTAGTATTCTGATACAGATCATTAATTTATAATTTGCACCAAAGACAATTTCTAAGAATCAAAAAACTGTTCATTCCTAGACATCTAAATAAACTAAAGGAAGGAAGGATGAACGGACAGATGGACACCACAAACGTCATTTCTATGGTTAATTTCTGTGATTTGCTTTTTTAATTCCAAGTCAGTTTATGTATCAGAATTTTTAAATCTTCCCTGCATTATAAACTACATCTTACATAAAGACTGGCCCTACAGAAAACTGCTGCCATCAGTAAGATAAGCTTAAGAAAGCAAAAAAATTTTTCTAGCACAGCTCCTTACACAGTTTGTGGCACGGAGCTGCCACAGAAACAGGGGTTTTTTTTTCACTTCTTAACACTACATACTACTCCCTCAATAAAATAATAAGTCAAGACTAATAGCACTAAAATTTGGGGCTGAAGTATAGTATCTCAGTACTTACTGGGTAAGGCAGTCAGCAGTTGAAAAATAATTCCTCAACATCCCCCAAAATGTCTCATTTAACACACTGGAAGTTTTAAGTCAATTTTTAGTCTTGAAAATTTATCAAGATCTCCATTTTACATTCCAAATTCCAAAAGATGAAATGCAGCTGAGTGCTTACTGAAACATCCCCTTTAACTTTGATTATTCTAAGCCTACACTGAGTGATAGCTGCCAAGAAAAGATGGAGTTATCCAGCTCAGGAAAGCTGTTTTTTTTTTTTTTTTTTTTTAAATGCTACATTTTTAAGCCTTGTTACATGATCTTTGCTTTATTGGCATGAGAGTAGTGAAGACCAGGAGAAAAATAAGACCCATGGTATCAAGTTTTTCCTCTTACCATAATTCTAAACCATCTTCCAGAAGATAAACATGTGGAGGCTGGGAAACATCTGTACTCAGTTGAATAACTGGGAGCAGGAAAGGGTACAGGTTCTTGCTGTCTGCTCCTAATCCCTATAGGAAGTATAAATAAAACTTAACATAAGACACTCTAAGGTCCCACCCCCACCAAAAAATCACCTACCATATAAAAAAGCCCTAAAACCAACTTATAAAAAATAAATCAATCAGATTTTTAAAGAATGGTCCTAATTAAAAGCACTACTAAAATAAAGTTAGTTCTGTTTACAATTGGAAAGCAAGTAGCAAAAAAATATTATTCAATTGCCTAACGGTAGCAAAACTATATACACCAAGGGTATACACATTGGTTCATTTTCAGAGATTCCACATATAAAAATATATTTTCCCCTCTCTGACTACTGAAGAGGTGTTAACACTGATATATTAAATTCTGTAAATGACCTCACTTAAATAATCTAAAATGAACGTAACCTAAGTATTTATCAATAAGATAATTAAATTGTGGTACATTCATATTTTATGATGCTGACTAGCCATGAAAAAGGATTAGGCGTGGAACAAAAACAATCTCAAAAACAAATACAAATTGGATTAAAAAAGTGCAGAAGTGTGTATAACAAGTCCATATGCCAAAGAATTTTTTTAAATAGCTACATATGTATATGCAGATATATGCATAAAAATGTTTCTTGGGAGCAAATAGGAGAAATTATTAACCCTAGTTAAATACAGGAAGGGGAAAAGGATCTTGGAAGGGGGTAAAGGGAGAATTTTGGGTTTTTTGCTTTTTTGTAAGCTTTTTAAAGAATATGTACACATGTTATTTCTTCAGTGAATATTTGCTAATATTTTATTGAGCCAAGAACACAAAGATGGAGGAAGAAGAGGGGGTCATATCTAGGATTCTAGTTTGCCTAATCATTGTCTTATAGAGCTTGTCTTAGTGTATCACACTAAATCTAAGCACTTTGAAAGAAAACAAAAAAAATAAAAAGTCAATTTCGAATCCATAGTAATCTCTATAATCTGTTAGACACAGAAGGAAACCAAATAAACCATCAAATGCCTCCTGACTCAGGAAATAATTCAAATGTCAATATAGTTTATAGCAGATTACAATGTAACAAAATATATATTTATTCCCCTTTTGATGACATACATGTACAAAATTCTATTTTTATCAGTGGGGCACAGATAACTTCAGTAGAAACAAATAAAGCTTATCCTTAAATATGTTAAGTATAAGTTTGACCCTATCTATAACTAAAAATCAGTTGAAAGACCTTATTAAAGATTTTTCCAAAGGAAGAGAATTATAAAAATGTCACACTTAATAAAGTAGTATATTGGCCTTAAAATTCAGTTAAATTTCACTCTCCATAACTCAATCTTTAACAGAACAAAAAAGAAAGAACATTAAGAAAAACTAGTCAAGTTCATTTTGATTATCAAGTAGACTTAAAATTTCCTGGGAAAATTAGAATCTACCTACTTACTTAATGCACATCCCACTGAGCACAATATGCTGGCATTAGCAAAACCAAAGTAAGCAAGTGCTAAACATACAAGACTCTCAAAGCATAAAGAGATTCACCTTTGTAAACTAGTGGCCTGAAGAGTGTGTCCAATTACAGATATGCAGCTTTTTTCAGTCCATAGTTACAACTACAAGACACTGTCTACAATACTATGAAAGCTCAAAAACAAATTCATCAGTTATTAATAAAATTATCAGAAATGGTTAAAAGGGAAAAGTCATGTTGTACTACAAATGCATAAGACATAAGGGGAAATGAGGTGAAGTGTACAAAGGAATATCTCTGTACTATCTTTGCAACTGCCTGTGAATATATAATTTTTTTTTTAACTTAAGGGGAAAAACAGAACACCACCCTCTAAAAATTGGCATTTCTCAGGGTACTGTCTTTGGCTCTCTTCTCATGCCCCACGCACATGCTGATAATGTCCAACTCTATTATCTCGAATCCAAATCTCTGAACTCCTGACACTCCAAATGACTATAGGACATCATCACCCAGAAGACAGCTCAAACCACTGAACCAACTCATTGTCTTCCTAAAAAACAGTTCCCCTTCCTGATTTCCTAACTCAAGGAACATGAACCACTATCTAACTAGTGACAAATTATACTGCAATCACCTCCTGGCCCCTCTTCCTCCTCACCTCACATCTGAACGATCCTTAATTCTCTCCAATATTTTTCAAACCTTTCCCCTTCTTTCCAGGGCTTTAATTCGGGTAATCACCTCTCTCATAGTTAACAGAAGAGCCTCCCAACTACTTTCCCTGATCTTAGTTTTATCCCATTCCAAATCAATGTCCTACTGGTACCCTGGTTATCTTCCTAAAATAAAAATGTTAACACCCCTTCCTGTGAAGTTCAAGAGATGTTCTTTACACCTTCCTGACCAGGCCCCCACAGCCAAGTTCCATATTCTATGTTCCAGCCATACCAAACAACTCAGTATTAGAAATCACTGTGTTAATATCTGGAGAAAGCTTGCAGATTTAACACGTGTATTTACTACTGTTCTCTCCCAAGATCCACTAGAAGGATACAGGAGGATTTGTTTTTAAAGACCTAAGCCATAAGTACAAAAATAGCATAAGAGATAAAAGCAACTCATTTTCGGAAGGTAGAAAAAAAGACATGTGGTAACTGACAGCAGACTCAGAAAACCGAAGCTCAAAGCCAGCAGTGAAAAAAAGAGAAAGAAGCAACTACATTGACACTACAGAAACGCCAAAAAACTCCAGAACTGACAGCACCAGGTCTTTCGGAAGGGGGAAGTTGACGAGGAGGTATTAAAAATAAGATGACCCCTAGAACGTGTTTAAAAAGCAGCTTGACGCCAAGATTTCATCAATGTGCACAAACTGTCAAACCAGTGGCCCTCCCCTGAACCAGCATATTTTCTGGTAAGGTAAAACCAATGGTCTCAAGACAGGGAGACATCAGGTAATCAAGAGCAGGGATACCATACAAAACAGGGAGATGTAACATGTAACAGGCAGGAGACTATAAGACATTATAGTATTTTTCCTTCTTTTGTGTACACTTCAGATTTTTAACCAAAAAAAAAAAAAAAAACCGGCAAACAAGGATCACAGATAAGATTAAAATATCTAATATGAAAAATAGAGAACAAAACAAACAAATAGAGAACAGCACCTTGAAAGAAATAGAAACCATGCAAAATGAAAGTTTGGAAAAAATATATCATTAATATCCTTGGTAGACCAAAAGAAAACATTGCATTCATGAAATAAAAATGAAATGCTGTAAAATGATTATTCAGCAAAACAAAAAAGAATTCACAGACATTATAGCAGGAAGGAAAAACTTATTAGAAAGGTTGAAAGATAAAGCTGAGGAAATTCCCCAGAAAAGTCAAGCAAAAGGACTGAGAGAAAAAAAAGCAGAAAAGAACAGTAAGAAAAGTAGGGGACTGGTTCATTCATCATCTAAGTAATAAGAAATTCAGAAACAAAAGAAAAACATGAAGGGAAGGAAATAATCAATGAAATACAATAAAGTTATTAGAACCCAAGAACATGAGTTTCCAAGTTGAAATATCCACCAAGCGTCCAGAACAATGGGATGAAAATACACCCACATCATCATAAAATTGAAAACAGAGAAGAAGGTACAAGGTGCCAAAATGGGAAAGGAGGGATGATGCATTTAAGAATCAGGAATTAAAATGGTTCAGGGTTCCTAAGAGCAACTCTGGAAAGCTAAAAGACAACAAAATAGTCTCTCAAATTTTTAGGGAAAATCTAGAATTTTATACCCAGTCAACTACTAAGCATTGTGAAAACAAAATAAAGACATTTTCACACATACAAAATCTCAAAAAAATTTACCTCCCATGTATCTTCTGCAGACGCCACTAGCATCCTGCAAAATTCTGCATCAGAAAGAGGAGGTAAAACAAGGAAGACCAGTATAGAAAACAGGCATCCCACAGAAAGGAGAGACAAGAAGAATCCTTTTGATGACAGTGAAAGGAGATCCAGTTATAACAACTGCACACGGGCACAGAGTAAAATCAGTCCAGACTAAAGCACACAGGAATCTTCCATATTTCAAGATGACAAAGGGAACAAAATACCTGAAGCGTCTAAAGAAACTAAAGAAACGTTTAGACAACAGGTGAAGAGTATAGGTTCGATTACACAGAGAATTAAATGTAGTGAGCAGAATTCTAAGATGACCACCTATGGTTCCTGACCCCAATGTACACACACCACTCCCTAGTTATTCAACCAAATGCTAATCTAGATATGACTGTGAAGAAATTTTACAGATATGATTAAGGTCCTAAATCAAGTGACCTTAAGATAGGAAATTATCCAGTTAGGTCTGACCTAATCACATGAGCTCTTCAAAAGAGAGTTTTCTCTAGGGGCTGGCCTGGTGGCATAGCAGTTAAGTTCACCCGCTGTACTTCAGCAGCCTGAGGTTCACCAGTTCGGATCCCAGGCACAGACCTACACACCACTTATCAACCATGTTGTGGCAGGCATCCCACATATAAAATAGAGGAAGAAGGGCAAGATGTTAGCTCAGGGCCAATCTTCCTCAGCAAAAAGAGGAGGTTTGACTGCAGATGTTAGCTCAGGGCTAATCTTCCTCAAAAAAAAATTAAAATTAAAACAAGAGAGTTTTCTCTGGTTAGTTGCATAAGGGAGAGTCAGAGATTCAAAACCTCAGGGTATTTGACATACAAGAATCTCTCCGATGCTGATACTGAAGATGGTGGGCATCACGTATTAAAGAAGGTGGCCAGACTCTAGGGACTGAGAGCTGCCCCAGCTGACAGTCAGAAAGTAAACTGGGACCTCAGTCCTACATATCAAGAAATTGAATTCTGCCAACAAGCTGAGTGACTGTGGAAAGAGATTCTTCCCCAAAGCCTCCAGGGGAGACCTTAGCCTGGAACACACCTCAGTTTCAGCCTGTCAGATCCCGATCAAAGAGTACAGGCATGGGGTGCTGAACATCTGACTTACAGAATCAGGAGTTAACAAATGGATGTTATTTTAAGCCACTAAGTTTAACATAATTTGTTACACAGTAAAATTTACAAGCTAAAAAAACAAAATTATTAATACATGAGTGTAGATTAGAGGAACAGTTGTACGAAAAAGAAAATTAATCATAACATAATGATATACATGCATTTAATAGCTTTTATATAATCACACAAATAAAAACACTAAATAGCGACCTAAATTAAATTACAACATAACTATATTTGGAGGATGGGGGATAGGAGTCACATAAAGGGGAATGAAAGAATTAAATCTTCATCTTCCATACAAGAAAGTCAAGAGATAATGTCTATAATGCTTAAATCAAGAATGAACAATATAAGTATGTTACTTAGAGCTAAAGAGATAAAAAGCCTAAGAGACCAGTTGTAAGTGTTGAAAGTGGATTCGCCCACCAAATTGGAAATGGAGATACTGCTACTTTTCATAAAAAGTCTTCAAGAACTGACTCCTTAACCTATCTATATGTAGAACTGATCAATATGTACCTAAAAAAAGAAACAAAAAGTACCACATTCTCTCATGCCTAGGGGGGCTTTACACATGCTGGCCCATTTGTTTAAAATATCCTTACCACTCTCATCCCTGAACCATCTCATTAACACCTCTCGTTTAGCACCGTTTAACAGCAACTCTATTTAGGTACTACCTCTGTCAGGAAGCCTTCCCTGACATCCCACCTCACCCTCAAGTCTGAGATAGGTAAACCACCACGGGCCCCCATAGCACCATGTTCTTATTACTAAAAGAACACATAACTGTTTAGTCTTCCCCTAGACAGCCACAATCACAAAGAGCTTGCCCTATTCATTTCTGTATCCCAGTGCCTAGTACCATGTATTGCATATTGCAGGTGTTCAAAAATGTTTACTGTACGAATAAATGCCTACTTCCACTGAGATCATCTACTGCAGATTAAAAGGTTTATTTTCAGGCATTATCACCCTCCCCAGTCAGACTACTAGCCTAGGTTCCCAGAATTTAAAAAATGAAAACAAAAACAAAAACATACAAATACTTACACTAATATCTGCCTGTGAAATTTTAAAAGTCAAAAGATGGCAGTGTTTTGCATGAAAGGAAACTTAGCAATAACCCTTAGTACAATCTTCTCAAATGGCTGAAAAACTTAATTTAAGCTACAGTCTCAATTTTAATATTAAACAATATATGCATTCTCCAAAAAGGGTAGATATTACTTGGCTGGAATCTTGCACCCTTGGCCCCCACACACACAGGGCACGTAAGCATCAGGATTAAGGGAAAAGGCCCTAGACACTCCAAACATTCCGTGTAGGTTACTCTCTGGCTTCTTACGATTTCCTGAGGTGAAACGATCTGGAGAGACACAGAAGCTGGGTTTTTTCACACCTCCCTCATAAAACTCTCAAATTGAGTCTAAAAACGCATTTTGGCAGAGATGTGATGGAAAAGGTGTGGGGAGCACTCTGTTCTGTTCCGTAAAGAGCAATCTCAGGCCAGTCACTAACTTTCTCTTAGCCTTTGTATCCTCATCTATAAAAGGGATATAATCTTTCAGGAGAACCACAAGAACTGAAGGGTAAACAGGAGGAGCTTCTAAGTCAGACACTCATTAAAAATAAAAAGAAAGTGCTTTTTAAAAAAGTTTTATATCACTATTCATTTATCTAAAACTGCCTCAGACAGAAATTTCTAACTACAAAATTCATCCTTAAATATTTACTGAAAGAATGAGTTTATGCACCAAAAAAGTACCAGGGTGCCAGAGAAAGGTTTTTTTAAAACTAATATTAGAAAGGTGTGTTTTCTTTTAAAACTTATTAGAACATTTTAGAGCAATAATTCTTAATTTAGAGAGAGATCTCCTCATTGGAAAATCTACCAAACTTTGGGGTGAGGGCAGTAAAAGTCACTTGAGCATCCCTGCACCCCGACACTCTAAGTCTTGGCATTAGGCTCTGCCCTCTCCACACTCTCCCCGTCAGACTCTAGTTCACTGTAACAGTTCAAATGAGAGCTACAGGCCCACTCTCTCTCTCAAGTTTTCAGTTCCTGTCTACCTGCTGCACATCCCAATACCTCAAGATCAAGATGTCTACAATCAAATTTACTCCTACCCTCAAAAGCAACTCACCCATTTTCCTGCCATCATAATTTACAGAAGGGAAAATTTTTATTTTAAAACAAGAAAAAGAAATGAAAATGGAGAGTAAGTTTATGCAGAAAAGCCCTGAATACGAAGGAAACTGCATGCAAGGTATGAAGGACTACACAAATCATGAGTCTACCATCAATGGATCCACTATATCTAATGAAAAAAGATCAACTTTAAAAAAAGTAGAGAATTATTTTTCAGATGTCAAAAATGTCCAAAATAAACATACAAAAAGTGTTTTTGAAACTGTTTAGATCACACATGAAAGAGACATTAAATATAAGACTTTTCACTATCATTAACATAAACCATGTGAAAACAATGAAAAATTTTTAAGAAAAAAAGTACTAAACAAACTGCGCAGAAGTAACTTACCTGAACAAGATGAATAAGTGTTGTAAGAATAGCACATCTCAACATATTGTGTTCTTCACTCTGCTTCCAAAGAAGAGGCAAATACTGTACCAAACATCCTACATACGGTCGGATCTATGACAACAGAGGTAGGAGAAGCACAAGAACTGTATTAGCAAAGAAGGCTACTTACTTTAAGAAACAATGACAGACTCAATAAGTTCCAGGCAGCAAATACAACTTACTAGATGTAATATACTAAGCATATATCCATGTAAAGATAAATCAGACATTACATAGAGACACAGAGCTTTATAGTAAATATTTTTAAACAAGTACCAAATTTATTGCATGAAATAAACTTTAGGAATATAAAACAACATATTGAGGCCAATTATTTCTTTAGAGTTCAACAGAAAATGCTGTTATATTCTGGTTCTTTTTAACAAAACAGTTTACCTAACTGAAAATTATACTGTTTTAAAGAGTGTCAGCATTTACTCATTCATTCAACAATTATCTGATGGCATCTTCCAAATCTCAGGCCCTGAGGACAAGGCACTGGAAAGAAAAGGATGCAAAGGTAGACATTCAAACCCTTATGCTGAGAGAGGATAATGTAATGATATAGTGGAAACACAGGAGAAGACAATCCTTTTCAAAAGACAAAACTGTTAAGCCCACTATGGATGAAGTTAACCAGTTTTAAAAATATACCCCGAAGCACAGCACCGCTTGACAGTGAGTTTCTTGGAAAATACAATGAATCTACACTGAAGCTGGACAGCACTCCAGCTCCAGGCTTACAGTCACAGCATTTGGAATTGCTCTGATGAGAGGATCCTTGGTAATAAAAGAGAAATACTAGACCTTCACAACTTCAAGATTACCTATTTCAATCCCATGGAATAAAATAAAAAACTGCTCCCAGAAAGAGTGACAGTTTCTCTATTCTGCTTATACATTATACACAAAAGGGTAGCAAAGAAACTTTAGGATTTGTTCCCCCTTGATGGTGTTGGGGGTCCGTGGGGTGTAGAAAGATAAGAAGTTAAATATTTGCCCACATATTTCAGTGAGATAAAACTGAATAAGTATTAGAAGACTCTTTACTTATTATATACTACCTTATTTTCAAATTTTGAATCATACTATTATAATAGATATTTATTAATTTTGCTAAGGGCTCTATCTCAAAGATCACTTCAATTAGCTTAATAACAGCAGATCAATTAATACGTAAAAACACAGGTTTCAAAGTACCTAACTCACTCACAGTCAACTAAAAATGGCATATAACAGCCTGTTCTACTGAAAAGAAAAATAAGTTAGTTTTGGTTTTGAACAAACAGAATATTTTCCAAAGAAGGGCAGAAAGGAAGTATATGCTATGAATCATTGATGGAGTAGGTAATAAAACCAACGTACTCAGTTACATTTGAAAGTCATAAAGTACTTATATCTCAATCTTAGCTACTCTTTAGAATATATGATGTTTTAAACTAAAATTAGCTCTTCAAAAACACTATTTCAAAAATCACCCACAGAGTCACTTTGGCAAAAGACCAAAAAAGGGTTGAGGATTAGAAGCAGAGACATGAGAGCCAAACACATTCCCTTAGGGTAGGAGAAGGGAGGTTAAAAAGTATAGTATTGGGGCAACTGAGGAAATCGGAATACAGACTTGATATTAGACAATAGTACTGCATCAACATAAGTTCCCAAGTCTAATCATGGTTATGATTAAGGAGATGGAGAAGTCTAATATTTTAGAGTGAAATGTCATGATGTTAGTAACTAAAATTCAAAGGTTAAATTTTAAAAAAATCTGTATATGCACATATATAAAAAAGAGCAACTGTAGTAAAATGTTCACAACTGATGAAACTAGATGAAGGACATATACATGGTGATTTATTGAAACCTTTCTGAACATCTGAAATTTTTCAATAAAAAGATGTGAAAGAAAAAATATGGTCCATATACAATTCTCAAAATGATTCTAACAGGGTTTTTTGGTATTTGCATATTTGGTATTTGCATCACTTATTTGCATAACATTAAAAAAAAACATGGAATTAAGAATGTTTTATAGACTTCGGGCTAAATTACAACCACCCTATAATAGAAACTGAACAATCAGCATGACATAATTGAGATGAAAAAGTACACCAAACACACTCTTCTTTTGGCACCTCTACTCTAAAATAAAAAACCAAAACAGATAAACAGAATTTGGGGGAGTACTATAAGCATTATGGCCTATGAGTTAGTTCATCATATATAGGGAGATATCCATTTTCATTCATAACACATTACTGAAAACATGTGAAAATCAAATACGTAACAGTCTAACAAATGTTTTAACAAGGGCTCCATCCACAGGGGGTTTTGAAAAATAATTCCCTAATGACATCTCAACTCTTAGATAACATTTCCAACAGAATATTTAATATTTCACAAGGCCCTTTAATTTTTTTCTTTTCCTTCAGAAATGCGTAAGTTCAAAGACAGTCTGCCTGACATCACACCTGATGATTACATAGTTTTTCTACATATTTATGGGATCTTTGCACTGGAATAATTTAATTATAGGTTTTCAGCTACTTTTTCAAGAAGCAGAGGAAATATAATCTTCAAATAATTGCACACTTTGGTATAAAGATAGTGACTTCACTCAAACTTCAAAATTAAACTATTATGTGTCAGAAAGTACTGCTGTAAGATGGCTCAAAATGTCTGCAAACCTAATAGGAAAAAATCAAATTCAGTATATGACCGATAGTTGAAGGATATATAAAAGATGGTGTTGTTCAATGGTTAACATAGGAAAATGTTAAAGAATCAGACTACTGAAAACAATTTTCATAACCATTTCCTATCTGAGTTCTGAAAACAAAAAGTACTACTGGTAACTATATCTTACTGTTATTTACTGATGACACAGTCATTGAGCTGCTTAGGCTATTAGTGTTCTGAAAGCTGAGTATGGACAGAAACATAAAAGCACTTTTTAATTTACTAAGCAAGAGGAATTGCAAATTTTTGGAGAAAAAGGTTTAGTTAGAGGTTTGGGGAGAAGCAGATCAGAAAATTCATTTCTACAAAAAGAAAAAAAATCTTTAAGAAATTTTCATCAGCCAAATAATATGTAAATGAGATTTAAAAATGGCCAAATCTTGTTTCTATAATCAATTTTTTTAAACAATTTACTGCAATTGTATAGTGATCTAAAGCATACAAACATTTGTAATAATTTCATACTCACGAAACCTTATGAGTTACATGAGCTCAGAATTATCTTCACCATTTTATACATGAGGACACAAGGCTGAAGACCTGCCCAAGCTAAGCAGCAGGAACAGGGACTTGACATGAGTTTAAAACACAGTTTCAATGGCCAAACTTTCTTAATGTTGCTTATAAATCAATATAAAAATGAAATAATGTAGGGGGCTGGCCCTGTGGCATAGTAGTTAAGTTCGCCGCACTCCGCTTTGGCAAGTTTGTGGGTTTGGATCCCAAGTGCAGACCTACACCACTCATCAGCCACCCTGTGGTGGCAACTCACATATAAAGTGAGGGAAGACTGGCAACAGATTTTAGCTCAGGGCTAATCTTCCTCAGGCCAAAAAAGGGGAGAACTGGCAACAGATTTTAGCTCAGGGCTAATATTCCTCATCAAACAAAATAAATAATGTAATCAACGTAATAAGAACCCCAACTGCTAAGAAAATCATGAGATACTATTACTTTAGAAACCAGAACCTAGATCTGCTCAAAATGATTAAGGGTTACTCAAAACTGCCACTGCAGTTGCATAATGTTGAGTTTGAATCCCAGCAATGCCACTAATATGTCTGAACTTTGACAACTTCCATAAAGTCTCAAATTGTATAAGATAATAAATTCTAACCCCCACCCAAAGGATTTTGTGAGGATTAAATGAGAAACTTATGCAAATCACTTGGCACAGAAGTTGGTAACTTGTCATCCCTCAATACTTGATGGCAATTCTCATCAATTCCTTTAGAATTAATAAACAGGCTTGAGGTGTTAGAATTCTCTAATAGATCCAGAAGCATATTCCAATCCGCTTAGTGTTTCCTAATTAGGTATTTTCCTAATACCTCGCAGATTTACTTCAGTTCTTTTCAAACAAGAATATGCGGTGGTGAACTCGGACATAAGAAATTACAGGATAACTGAAGGGTAGCTCCAGGATTATCAATTTTTCATAAAGATTAAGAGTGATGGGGAAGTTGAATAATTTAACAATTAAATAATAATTTAACTGTTAAGAACTTTGCATACTATTTTAATATTAAGCCAAACATGAATATAATGTGGACTAGACTGCAAAACACACTTACTTTTTAAGGTAAAGATAACAGATTTCTGCGAATATTTGTATTTGCTGACAGACACTTGTAGCTATGCCCTCACACTGAATTTTAAGAAATACTACTAAGTATAAAACAGATCTGCTAAGAGGTATAAAATTCTGCTTTCTGAACACCTCTACATTGCTGATCCAATTTTTCAATCTTTCAATTTTCTTAACTCATTTTTTAAGAACTCGAGTATAAATGTCAATTTTGAATAATACATAACTAAAATGACACCCTATAAACTAGACATATTTTAATGAATGTTTTAATTTTTAAACAATGTAAATAAAGCAAAGATATTAATGAATTCTACATACACTCTACTTACCTCTCTGACATTTATTTTCATGTTTTACAACAAAATTACCTGCATGTTGACTCTTTCAATCACACAAGAAAGGACGTGTAAAACATGCATCTTTGTGTCACATTCTGTAACTTGCTGCAGTAACTGAAAAAGTAGTGTGAACATGGTTTCCAAATACTGCAGACAAAAGAAAAAAAGGTTCTAAATAGAAATGTTAAAGACCTTTACATACAGACACAAAGAAATAAGAAATAAAATTAAATCATAATGTCAAAGTAATAAAAGACAAACAGCCAAAACCATAGCAACTAACCTAAACAACTTCCAACTGCTGAAGCTGCCAATATTCAGGACAGTGCTGCTTTTCCTTTACAGCTGCTAAACGTGTGCATTTTAGAATTTAATTCATCCATAAACTGACTAGTGTTTTCAGGGGAAAACTATGCCTAAACTTTTTGTGTTTAAACTGCTAAGTAAACTGTTAACAGTGCCCTGTCATTGCTCTTCCACATATGCCTGCTGTTTTGCAACGTCTACTCACTCACGCAAAAGAACACCAATTATTGCCCTCACATATCAGCTCTCTGACGTGGCCCTTAGCATGTGCTGCATGGAGATATAAATTTCTGTAGATAAATACTTGTAATTCTAAGAATGACAGAATATTTCTTATTAGGAAATAGAAAACAAATATCCCAGCTCTTAACTCCTACATTACAAAAGTTATAATACGAATTATAGGATTATATTACAGCAAGAAGCCAGACACACAGAACATATATTTGTTCTGTGAGATATTTGTTCATTTTTACATAGACTGCTGAAACATATTTCTTTCATCCAAAGATACCTAGTGATTCTTTTATTAAAGAAAAATCTCGGCTCTACAAGCTTCCCCATCTATGACCCCCACAACAAATACAGACATATTTTATCACAAACTTTCTTCTTGTACAGTCCTCTTAAGAACAACAAATACTACCAGCCCAGTCTTATTACATATTTAACAAATGCTTACTAAGTACCAATTATATAAAAACACCATGCTAGGTGCTGGGGGGTAAGTGAAAAACAAAAAGAGAAGTAAGACTTGGTATTCTGCTTTTCAAGTAATTTGCAATCTAGTGTAGGACAAACATATATACACAAACAACAGTAAAAGTAACAGACACACAAGAAATGACATTACTAGATGTTTTACAATTTTGAGAAAAGAAAAAGTTTAGCAGTCACCTCCAAAATAGATGACAAGATAGCTAAACAAAAACATGGAGTATAAAAGTGAACTGTTTCAAATAAGTTACCAATAAAAGTAATTACTTTCAAAACAATCTAATACACTTTTAAATTCAGTTTCAACAAGTAACAGATATAATTTCAGGTATAAAACAACACAATATTCAAAAGACATAAGCAGAAACTGTCATAAAATCTAGAAACAAATATTCTTACCGGTAGAAACTGATCTGTTCTAAACTCAAAATCATCTACAGGTGAAGGGCAGTTAAGGAATACCGAGAATATAGGAGATTTATCACAATGAAATATATACCAAAACCAAATATAACAAGCCAACCAAAAATTAAATATTAAACTATCTCATAAATTCACAAAATAATTAACAATTTTAAAGTGGTGTTAAGATTCTTCACAACTAAGTATTTCAAAATTTTTTTAAGGATATTTAACTTCAGAGTTGTAGCTGTTTCAATACGAACCTAAAAGAAAGTACATCATGAATTTTGAATCATTCTAATACTTAACATCATTAATATCAAATGGCAAAACAATTATTCCAAATCACTTTCTATTTTGTTAAAATTAAAGATACAGAGCATATTAGCATCTAGACATAAAAAGTACACTCTCCTTATTTAGCATGGGCTAGACAGAAAAATAAAGTGGTGTCTATTCCCACACTTCTCAGTTTCCCATAATTTGCTTAAGGTGTCTTTAAACCAGAGGGTGCTTCCTGAAAGAAAAATAATTTGCCCTAAATTTAGGGAGAGGATGGGACTGAGAGAAAACAGTGTGAAAGTGATGCCAGAGAGAAAGGGAAGGTTGAGAAGCAGAGAGGAGAAGCAGGAAAATGAGGCAGGGTTGGGGAAGCTGGAAGATGTGTAAGTCAAGAGTGAGGGAGGAGAAAAGAAGAGGAGGAAGGAGGCAAAAGAACACAACTTCCCATCGGTCACCTCAATTACACGAAATGTTTGAAATAACCAAAAGACATAGTCTGAGATTTTCTAAATCTCAAAGTTCACAAATACAGAAAGGTCTGGACGAGCTCTTGACCTCCTCAAGTCATATTTTCTTTGTATATCAGCAGGTTACCTGGGCAAATCACATCATGACAGCATCATCCCCTCATTTTCTTTCAAGTTTTACCTGGACTTCATCAGCGACATCGGCACAGGCTACCAGACTTACAGTTTCCACGTAAAATACCATGAACTCAAGCCACGACTAAATTCTACATTCTACTTTGTAAAATAATATACCTAAAATTTTTATTTCCTGGCTAAGAGTCATTACTTCCTTAGATGCTACACTTCCCACATCAGTAACGCAACTGGTGGGTTTTTTGCAGCCATATTTCACAAAGAAGCAGTTTTAATCATTTTACAGGATCTTCTGATGACCTGAGATGCTGATTTAGGCACGTTCACCAAATGCTAAGTACTCTACTGCCAAATCTACAGATTCCAAGAGCCTAGAGTGCAGATGTTTTCTCACCTGCCTTTTCTTTTTATTGTCTCTAAAGGTAACATGAACATTTCCAGATTTTCAAATGATTTAACAAATTTGCTGATTAACACATGGAAAGCACTTTGCCAAGTGTTTTACTATGAAACAACCTAATGAAAAGATGGTATACTCATGCAATTAAAAATATTCAATAAAGAACTATTAACTCCTGCATTGTGTCGGGTGAAGAAAAAAAGCTGAGCAAGACACACCTAGCACTTGCCCTCAGAAGGTTTACAATGCAGAAGGGGGAAAAAACCACCCAGGTATTACATAATTATTAATAAAAATAGCTAACTTGAAAAGCATAAGAACCGGATAATCCCCTTGAGGACATGGACTATTTCTAGTCATCTTAAAATTGTCAGCATTTAGTTCAGTATGAGGCACTGTGTTAATAATTTAATTCACAAACATCAAGACATGAAAGCCCCCCCAAAATGGAAACAAACTGCCTAAACACTAATCCCTAAATCACTCACTTTCCCTCCACAAAAGAACAGAAAAAAAAGAACCAGAGACACACTTGACCCATAACCATGACATCCATACAAATAAGTATAGGAAACAAAAGAGACACTTCAAGGAAAACTAGCTGCATTTTCTCTCCTAACAAAAGGAAGTCTGTGCAATATTATAAGCAGAGAAAATGATAATGGATTGAGACGACTTGCCTACACTCTAATTTAACTGCAAGAATAGGAACCCAGAGCATAAGGGAAAACAAAAAGCACACAGAGTTTAAGAAAACAGAGGAGCATTTAAAATATGACAAATAAAAGTAAGAACAAAATTAGCTCTTCCTGAGCTATAAAAGAAATAGCAAGTATTTACCACATGGCATAGAGACAGAATGAATTTTTGCAGCAATTCATAAGTAATAGTCAAAAAAATGAGAACCTGAATTCACAGAATGAAGAGTTTGGGACTGTGACAGAAGACTGGCAGAAGACAATCTAGCACAATTCTTAGGACACTAATTGTTCAATAAATACTTGATAAATAAACGCAAGAAAACAAAACAAAAAATCTTCCTTTAAAAAGACTCTACACTGACTTTTCATAGAATAAATCCAGCCTTCCCAAAGGAGAATGAAACCCTAAGTATCCAGAATCAGATCCAGACTGTGAACTCAGTCTGTGAGTCCACCACACACCTCCAGCTGAAGCCTCAGAAAACTCCTGAGAAGATAACAAGCTAATTCCATACTGAGGCAAGCAAGTGCCATCAAGGTATCAGAAACATTGGAAGGACCCCAGAGAGCATGAGAGCAACAAAGGAATGAACGAGAAGAACCAAGGTCAACACGACTTCCAAAGAAGACTGCTATAAAGATAAAGGTCATGAGACACTTCCGTGCCCAGCGTCAGAGAATGAGCCTTGGGATAACTGTCTAGCTTGGACTAGGCTAATGCCTGCCCACTTCCACAGCCAGCCCACGGCAATGAAGGCAATTCCACACACTAAAGCTGGTCGTCAGCCTGCCCATGAAGATGGCTGTTTCTTTGCTGGAAAGACAACAACCAGAGCACACCTTACCACCAAACCATAAACGTTCTGGTTGTACCCCAATTTACATTTTACACAGCCTCTCACAGGTTGAAAGAGTACACTAACGCTAATTTTTTTAGGAGCTTAGTGCTTGTTTTATTGAAGGTTGCATAAGTAACGTAAGTAAAACTTTTAAAAAAATTACTTGTAATTTCCAAAATTGAAAAATATAATTGGCTCAGAAATCTTAGAACCTAAAGAAGCCCAGTATATAAATAAAATATTCTAGTTAAAGAATCATCTGGGGTCCTAGGAAAAGAAAGTTCCTCTTACCTAAAATTTAGTCATTCTGTTTACACAGTGGTAGGAGCACTCAAACCTGAAACTTGCCATAAGCACCACACCTGCTAAGTAACATGTGCTAAGAGGGACGGAAGGGAGCATGCAGAAGCTATTTTTTTCAAATGGGTTTTTCAGTGAAGCACCGTAGCATTGCTGCCTTTATTAAAAAAAATAATAAAAATGGAATCTTACTTCACATCATGTCCAAATATAAATTCTGGGTGGAATAAAGAGCCAACGGTAAAGAAAATACATGTATTAAACAAGAAACAAAAAAGAATAAAGCAGAAAAAGTAAATCAATAGATCTGATTGCACTAAAATTAAAAACCTCTGCCCAAGACAGAATGAGAGTAGAAAGACAGAGAGATTCAACTGCAGTCATAATTTATTCCTTTAATAAAGTATTTGAAATATAAATGGAAAATTATTACAATGGAAATATGGAAAACTGAGTGGTAAGCACACAGGTGCTTGTTATGTTAGTCACTGAATTTTTCTCTTTCCTTGATATAATTCTTAACTTTTAAAAAGTAAAAAATTAAAAGCCTTAGGGCCTACAATGGAGAAAAGAAAGTCTCTTCAACAAATGGTGCTGGGAAAACTGGACAGCCACATGCAAAAGATTGAAAATTGACCATTCTTTTTCACCACACACCAAAATAAACTCAAAATGGATCAAAGACCTAAAGATTAGGCCTGAGACAATAAGTCTTTTGGAAGAGAACATAGGCAGTACACTCTTTGACATCAGTTTCAAAAGAATCTTTTCAGACACTATAACTCCTCAGGTGAGGGAAACAATACAAGGAATAAACAAATGGGACTTCATCAGACTAAAGAGCTTCTTCAAGGCAAGGGAAAACAGGATTGAAACAAAAAAACAGCTCACTAATTGGGAAAAAATATTTACAAGCCACTTATCCGACAAAGGGTTAATCTCCATAATATACAAAGAACTCACACTGCTTAACAACAAAAGAACAAACAACCCGATCAAAAAATGGGCAGAGGACATGAACAGACATTTCTCAAAAGAAGATATGAATATGGCCAATAGACACATGAAAAGATGTTCATCATCGCTAATCATCAGGGAAATGCAAATCAAAACTACACTAAGATATCACCTTACACCTGTTAGATTGGCAAAAACATCCAAAACCAAGAGTGACAAATGTTGGAGAGGTTGTGGAGAAAAAGGAACCCTCATACACTGTTGGTGGGAATGCAAACTGGTACAGCCACTATGGAAAACAGTATGGAGATTTCTCAAAAAGTTAAAAATAGAAATACCCTATGACCCAGCCATCCCATTACTGGGTATCTATCCTAAGAACCTGAAATCAGAAATCTCAAGAGTCCGTTGCACCCCTATGTTCATCACAGCATTATTTACAATAGCCAAGACGTGGAACCAACCTACATGCCCAGAAACTGATGATTGGATAAAGAAGATGTGGTATATATACACAATGGAATACTACTCAGCCATAAAAAAAGACAAAATTGGCCCATTCACAACAACGTGGATGGACCTCGAGGGTATTATGTTAAGCGAAATAAGCCAGTCAGAGAAAGACGAACTCTATATGACTCCACTCATAGGTGGAAGTTAGTATATTGATAAGGAGATCTGATCGGTGGTTACCAGGCAAAAGGGGGGGTGGGGGGAGGGCACAAAGGGGGAAGTGGTGTACCCACAACATGACTAACAAAAATGTACAACTGAAATCTCACAAGGTCATAATCTATCATAACATTAATAAAAAAAAAAAGATGCTAACATCACTAATCGTAAGAAAAAAGCAAATGAAAACTACAAAGAGATATCACCTTATACCTACTAGGATGGTTACTATTAACAAAAAATCTCCAGAAAATAACAAGTGTTGGCAAGGATGTGGAGACATTAGAACCCTTGTACAGTGTTGCTAAGATAGTAAATTGGTGCAACCACTAGGAAAAACAGTATGAAATTTTCTTTAAAAATTAAAAATAGAACTACCATATGATCCAGCAATCACACTTCTGGATCTATACCCAAAAGAATTAAAAGCAGGGTCTCAAAGAGATATTCTTACATCCATGTTCACAGTAATACTATCCACAATGGCCAAGACATGGAAGCAATCCAAAGAGCCATGAATGGATAAACAAAATCTGGTATATACACATAATAGAATAGTATTCAGCCTGAAAATGGAAGGAATCCTGTTACGTGCTGCAGCATGGACCAATCTTGAGGACAGTAAGATAAGTGAGATAAGCCAGTCACAGAAAGATTTTTTTATAGTATTTCATTTCTATGAGGTATCTAAAGTAGCCAAATTCATAGAAACATAAAGTAGAATGGTGGTTACAAGGTGTAGAGGGAGGGGGAAAAGGGGAATTGCTGTTTAATGGGTGTCGAGTTTCAGATTTGTAAGATGAAAAAGTTCTGGTGATCTGTTTCACACCAATGTAAATATACTTAACGGTATATTTAAAAATGGTTAAGATAGTAAATTTTTAAGGTTTTTTTTAACACAATAAAAAAATTAACATTCTAAAAAAAAAAAAATTAAAAGCCTTCCTTTCTGAAAGAATGAGTTAGAAATAAGCTTAGAAGTAAAAAATTTCAAAGTAGTAGTTAGCTTAAACCTAATCAAATTTTCCCAACATTTATTACAAAAAGTTTCCAAATACTGTAAAACTATAAATGCTTGCTCATGCCTAGATCAAGTTTTAGTTTATAAAATTTGGATGTCTCACACTAGCTAGTAAATCCAAATTGCTAAACACTGAGAAAAAGTTACAATATTTCAAGTAAACCAAAAACATTTCACTCTTTGCACTATATTCCCCCAGATCAAACAATAACATTAAAACTGTCATCAACTACTGGAGATAGAGATGTACTCTACCCAGTGGCCTCTGATATAATATCATTTATGGAGCCCTTCCCTAACTGGAGAAGTTGCTTTCTCTGGTTGCTGCACTATTTCTACTCTGTCGTAGTTGGTCTCATACATAACTGTAAGATGGGAAGCCACACAGACAACTAGAGTAGCTCAGGATTAAATCTATCTCAACTCCATAAGAGCAGCACTCAAGCAAGACAATGCCGATTCTGAAAGCGAGAGAGGATTTAGATTCATGTGTATGTGTATTACATACAAATGCATGTTTATATGTTTGTACATATGTCTACAAGTTTGTACATTGTTGCATATATGTATGTGAGTATAAAGTATCTTCCAACATTTCATTAGCCAGCATTTTTCATAAGTTGAAATTAAAGCAGTATCTCTTACATACTCTCGATCTTAAATGTACTCTAAAAAAAAGGGGTGGGCAGGCCAAAGTAAGCAACATTAACTTAGTGCCTTACTACCAACGTTGTCTTCTTAAGAAGTAATATCAAAATAATTCGGCAGGATAAAACAATCATACCAGATGTAAAAATGAGATGTAGCCACCAGAAGATGTACAAGAAAAGGGCAAAAGTTGAACCTACAGCAACATTTCCTCAATGTATTCCTTGGATATTAATGTATTTGTCATCTTGAATAATCACAATGCCAATGTACACTTTAAAGGCTCTGATCAGTCCTATAGTAAAGAGGAGTATTTGAACACTTAGTCCAGTGTTTTCCAAATTTACCTGGCTATGAAACCCTTTCTCTCCAATAACGCTTGTTTATATGTGATAGAATTAATGTTCAGCTTTTAAAACGCTGACCTAAATAACTCATTTTTCTCTTCATTTCTCTCTTAATAGACTCATTAAAAAAAAAGTGTATGATCCAAGGAGTTTCTCTTTCTCCCAAAGAAAACTTAACTGAAATTTAATCTTTTGTAACACTTTCATAAAGCACTTAATGTCTTCTCTCTGATACCACTGACAAAATAGCAAATAATATTTCCAACTAAGAAAACAAAAATTAAAATCTTATGTCTTTATTCTAAAGCTACTACAAAAGTAATTCTAGCAAATAGTAATCTTAGAAACAGCTACGTTTCATTAATAAACTTCTAAGAATTTAAACATGGTAAAATAAAACTGAATTCCTTTGTAACTTCTCATGCTTAATTATTTAATTATAGAATTATATTTAAATTTTCAATTATTTACACAAAGTAAATAATATTGAAGTAAAAACTCCAAAGATCAGTTCTATTCACCTTTGGAATGTATCACGCTCCTCCAAGAGATTTATCTTTCTAATTACATTTTCTTTCACTGAACATTAAAAGTAGTTTATATGATCGTGGCACATGTGTAAAAACAAGAAAAGTATGGCCCAAGCCTTTGCTGAAAAACAGACTAATCAGGTGGGTTCAAAATTTTTTAAAAGGGGGGCATGCTGAGACATGATTAAATAAGCTCTTAGCATAATTTAGGGGAAAAAATCATTTAATTTTATCTAAAAAAATTTGAAATGCAGAAAAAAGACAACTGGATTCACTTTTTTTAAAGACTATGCTGGAGTCAAATATAAGCCTAAGACAAAGAAAAGGTATATTAAGTCATGAATATATTCACTTAGGCATAAAATAAAACAATGGTGGGGAAAAAATATTTTATATAATGCTGAACTTCTTAAAAAAAAAAACCTCTGAGTAACTGAAGTATATAATAAAGCAGCAAACTTACTGCTTTGAAGAAAAATAAAGCAACAAAGAAGGCATCATCAAATTTAAGACTATTATGTGAACAAGAACATACATAAAGAAAAAATCCTAAAAGAAACAATTCCAAAGGCTAAACAAAAAACTCTCAAATATGAGAGACAAAGAAAGAACCAAAAGTAAGGGTGAACTAGATCATGGTACTATCTCAAATGTAAGAATGACAAATTCTACCCTGAACAAGAATATGTAAGCTATAAAAGGATCTTTATAAATTTTTTTTTATTCTTACTAAAAAATTATAAATGATTTTAGAATCAAAGGACTCTCCTCCGTCAAATCAAAATGCTCACCAAGGAATAACGACAGCAGTCAAAGGCCACCAACATTCCAAAGAGAAACAGGAACCATATCTGTATCTGAAGTTTAACATAGGCTAAACGAAAAATAACTTTTCTAAGACATTTAAGCAACATACCACTAAGTCCTGATCTTGAAGCAAGTTACAAATTGCCTCATATAACATGGGTCTTAAGTCAGACTTGAATTTCACAGAAATCCACTGACCGATGAGCCAAATCACCCTGCGTCGCAATGGCTTATACCTAGATAGAAAAAAATCATGAAATTAAAATGTTAAATATTTTAAGAAGTTTATTTCACTTAGTATATTTCATCATTTAAATCTAAAACGTACTAAGAAAGCGATCTACATTTTTCAGATGAAAGTTTAAAAGCTAGTTCTAAATGTACCACAGTATAAATACTAACAATGTTCTGATCTAAAAAACTGAAAATTCTTAGCCAGATATATTGTAAATCTGATTATTCTGTATTAAAGAACTGTAAGAAAGATATGTAGATAACAACCAAGTCAATTTCTGTTCCTACATAATCAAAGACAGTTAATCCAAACAGGCATAACTAGCTAATGTTCCAAACCCTAAGGCCAGCAAGCCCCCAAAAGTAATAATAAAGGAGCTTCTGTATTCAACTTTCCAATTCCAATTCTGTTAATCTCATAAAGACTATTTTCAGAATACTGTGAGAGATTTCTAGACTTACATAAAATATTCATATAAATTTACACTGATTTCAGCTAAGTGCTCTAATTTTGTATGAGGTGTCCAATTATATAAAGTGACAGATCATCAAAAATAATGATTTATATTTTAAAAGTTGCAAAATATTTGTAGTAACGTGTACATACATTTCTTTTTCTATGGTCATCTTTGCTAAAGGAAATGAAGGTTCTTTAGGCAAAGAGAAAAACCTCAAAGCTATAAACAATTGTGTGCAAAAATTCCACCCACAAAGACTCTTCTTGATACTATATAAATTTTAGTGGCAAGATGATATTTATTTCTGGGTGTAAATGAAATAAGCTAATGAACATACCATAATTTTTAGAAAATTACAATCTCATAAGATGATCAAGTACACCGAAAGAATTGCCCATTAAAGTTGCAAAAAATGGGGGCCAGCCAGGTGGTGTAGTGGTTAAGTTCACGCACTCCACTTTGGCAGCATGAGGTTCACCAGTTCAGATCCTGGGGACGGACCTACATATCACTCCTTAACTCATGCCGTGGTGGCATCCCACATAGAAGAATTAGAAGGACTTGCAGCTAGGATATATACAATGATATGCCGGGGCTTTGGGGAGAGGAAAAATAAGACAGAGAGAGAGAAAGAGGAAGAGTGGCAACAGATGTCAGCTCAGGGACAAGTTTCCTCACCAAAAAAATTCTGTGAACTCTGAACTCTGTTTACTTTGTTAAGGAAAAAAAGAAGGTGCAAAAAATGTTAAGTATTTCCTGCCCTCAAAAAGTTTATAACATACGTAAAAGAATTAAAGAACACAAAGCTGTATACTAGGATTTTAGAACGGCAAGAGAGAAGAGTGGACGGGAGAATGGGATTTGAACAGCCTTTAAGATAAGCAGTATTTTGGGCAGAAAATTGAAAAAACGCCATTTCAAGGGATAGGGACTGCTTGAACAAAGTCACAGATGTAAAAATAAACACTTATGTACAGTAAATGAAGAAACCACAAAACCATCAATTTTGGACTGAGATCTTTGAGATTACCACATTCAACATTCTATTCCAGACAAAGAGCATGAAGCTCAGAAAGGTCAAATTCCAAAGCTATAGTCACTTCTGGGCAGAGTTAAGATTAGGGATCAGTTTGTTCCTCAAAGTGTAGTCCCTGCATCTGCAGCATCACTACCCTGGAAGTGTGACAGAATCACACACTCTAACCCAGAGAACCTGTAGTTTTTGTTTGTTTGTTTGTTTGTGTGTTTGAGGAAGATTAACCCTGAGCTAACATCTGCCACCAATCTTCCTCTTTTTGCTGAGGAAGATTGGCCTGAGCTAACATCCATGCCCATATTCCTCTACTGTATATGTGGGCCGCCTACCACAGCATGGCTTGATGAGCAGTGCTAGGTCCACGCATGGGATCCGAACTGGTGAACCCCGCACCGCCAAAGTGGAGCACGGGAACTTAACTGCTACACCACCAGGCTGGCCCTGAGAACCTGAATTTTAACAAGATCACTAGGTGATTCACAAGCATATTAAAGTTTGAGAAAAACCAGTCTATATCAGCTCTCTCCAAAAGAAATATAAGGCAAGCCAAGTATGCAATTTTAAATTTGTTAGTACCCATATTAAAATAAGTAAAAAGAGAAAGGTGAAATTTTAATAATACTTTTACATATCTCAATATATCCAAAATATTATCATTTCAACACATAATCAATCAACACATATTTTACACTGTGTTAGTTTTTAAACTTGAATTTTAATTAAAATGAGAGCCATTTCCTCAGTTGCACTGCGTACATTTCAAGTACTCAACAGCCATATGCCCTAGGTGCTGTACTAGACAGCATAGGTGCAGAATAAATAGCCTCTAGGGTTTAAGGACAATCAAACCACGTATTTATCTCCCTACTGAAGGCTTTCTCTCCATCAAAGGTTCACTAGCTCACTGAGGGCAAAGTCATAGGCCATCTCTCTCACCACTGGCTCCACAGAACATGGCAAATTCCAAGTGTTGAAAATATCTATTGATTAGCTAAATGACAGAATAACTGAATGGATAAATAGCTACTTATTGGTCAAAATTACTTTTAAAGCATCTCTACCTCTACAATTTTATGGCTCTAAATATTTATTAAACGATCCATATATGGATGGCCTTCTACTCAGCATTAAAGTAGTCGAGAAACGTCAGCTGATCTATGACTATATGCTGAGCATTCTGATAGGTACCACACTATAGAAAACAAATCAACAGAAGTGCATGATTCAAAACAAGAACAAAGTCTCTTGGAATTTTTTTAAGTCTCTACTTTTAAACTAGGAAAAAATTTATAAAAGCTATGAAAGATCTTTGCCTTCCATTTTACTCATTCAGTATCTGAAACTAAAATAACTAGGCAAGTACTTAAACATATATGAAACATAAGAATTGCGCAATAGTTCTCCTAAACGTCAGATCTGTACTACTGAATTAGGCACCTCAATACGAGCCTAAAGTGTATCCAAACGCTTTGAGCTACAATGTCTCCACATCCTACTCTACCCTCTCCCAAAAGACATGCCGTGTGCTCTGTGTGATCCCAAGGCGGTCACCTCTTGTGGATGTTACTCTGGTTAGGCTACTTCTGACACCAAGCCTAGCCCCTGCTAAGTCTCCAACTGGCTTTCTTTTGTACACATTTTCTTTCTAGATTCAGAGACCTCCATCTTCCCTTACCTTTGCATAAAATTTCCTCCTGGAAACTATCTTCTCTAACATCAAATACTTCATACACGTCACAATTCACATTTGAAATAACATAACAAACTGCTTTGCTTATTTTTCAGTTGTAAGATTCACAAGTCTCATTCCTTTCTACACTACACACGATCAGCTAAGTCATACAATGACTTTCTTCTAATTTTAAGCAAATTTAATGCCTTTTTGTCTTCATTAGAAAAATAAACAAGGTAAAAGAAGTGTATAATAAAGTTTTATACTTGCCTATTGTGAATGACTTGTAATTCTGGAAGAAGTTGGTTTTTAAACCACTGATCAAAATCAACACTGTCAAACAGCTCATAAGCCGCTAATCCAACAGCATTATACACTAAGAAGAAGATTTGAGAGGAAAATAATTTTAATTTCAGACACTGGACCAACTGCTCAGCATCCTTGTGTAAGAAACTAGGCCTTAGGGACTACTTTGAAACATATAAAGGGAAATCTACAATATGTTAATCAGGGAAATTACTTTAAACAGACATTTTAGAAATATTATTTAAGTTACTTTATGTTTTTCCTAAATACTCCTTAGTGCTTTCAAACAGAAAATTACATTCATTTAAAAATATTGAAGTCAAATTACAAAAATCATAAAATAACATCTGCTTCCAAATGGCTGGAATATTTTATGATCTGGTCCCTACTTACCCTCACTCCAGCCTGATCTCTCACCACAACCCCTTAACCTCTCTGTTCCAATTAAACCAAAATACTTCAGTTCCAAACCTAACTGTGCTTGCTCCTCTTCCCTTCAAGCTTTTGTACATACTGCTCCTTCTGCCTGGAACCGTCTTCCCACACTGCCCCTCCCCCTGCTAACTCCCACTTACCCTTGTGTTCTCCCGTTACACTTCCTTAGGAGACTTTCCCTAGGCACACCAAAACTCCCTTGTGGTTTTCCACAGTACTACCTCATTCTCACCTTTTTTGGCATTAATCAACTGGTACTCTTATAATCAACTGTCTGCTTACTCAGGTTTACCTCCCTCCCAAGACAGTTCCTGCATTTTGGGCACCCTTGAATCCCAACTTTCCCAGCATAACACCTACCACAAAGCAAACACACCATCTCCTGAGGAAACAAATGTTTCTAAACCATTTTAGTTTAACATACCAGCATCTTTGATTAATAGTGCATTCATATCTTCCACATTAGTGGGCCCTGAAAAAACAAATATCAGTAAAGGTAAATAAACCTAGTTTTTAAAAGATATTTCATTTAAACTCAATTTGTTAGTTTCTCGATTCAGTTAAGTACAATATATTTTGTGATATTAAATACTCATATAGGCATAAAGGGAAAGTCTAAGTTTTGTTATCGTCACCATTAGAAAATACAGGTACAACATCTAAAGCCATATTACAGTTTTAAAAATCATTATAACACATCTGAAAAATATTATGTCAAACAACATTCTAGAAAAATATATGCCACAAATTGTTAACTATTATATTACACTCTGATTATAAAAGAAAATTCTTAAAAGAAAAAATAAAAAGATGAATACCACAACAGAAAAAACAAACAAAAAAAATAAGAATAGGCAATTTACACAAGAAGTTCTAAACAAAAAATAAACCAGGTCATGACAGTCTATTAAAGGATGACAATAAAATGAAAAGTACAAACAGAAAAGTGATAGCCATTACATAATATGGAAACTTTAGAATAAAAAGTTGGCAGTCTCTGCACTACTATCCAGAAAGAAAACTATGGTTAAGACATAAAAAACACAGTTTACTTAAGAAGTACATTTCTTTACAATAGAAAGATTTCTGCCAAGTTTATCAAAGCATTTTTCTGCTGTTAAAAATGAACTCTTAAGCTCACTAGTCTAATAAGCTAAAGTAAAGTACAGCCCTAAATAAGCAAATTGTTCCAGAAAGAAAACTAACTAAACTCTGAAATCAATGAAAACCTTACCAGCACACAGAAAATTATCAGTGTAACCTAAATAGCTTATAGACTTTCCTACACTGGTTTAAAAAAAATACACAGGAAAAAACAGAAATAATATTCTAAACTCAACAAAAAGGTAACTTAGGCAGTATAACTATTATCAAATTTAAGAATGCGTAATCCTGCATTAAGAAATTCAGCTGTACATTAGAAATCAATCTACACAAAAATACAATTAACGTTCAAATTATCTTTAAAAATTAACACAGTAAAATTTGACTGACAGCTCATTTTTTCCCTCGGTTTATAATTTATGCAGGGACACTATTAAGCTTTTGAGAGAACAAAAGCCTAAAGAGTGAGCTACCCTCCAACAACTTGAAACAAGATCAGGAACCTCCTTCCCTACAGGAGATCTCTTGCTGTTACTTCCTTAGATCACCACCTCCTCAATCCTTGATGCCTTACAGTGTGATCCTGCCCCAACCAACTAAATAATCTACTGTCTCTGAAGATTCCACTGCCTTCTGTCTCTTACAGCAGCGGACTTCTGACAACATGCTCTTCTCCAGGATTCATGGGCACACTTCTCTTCACACTTCTGAGACAGCTTCTTACCTCACTTTTTTGCAAGCCCTTCACCTCTTCATATCCCTAAAGGTGGGAAGTCTTAGGTTCTGTCTTTAAACATCTTTTCCTCTCCCAAGGTTCCTTACATATACACTCCGAAAGTATACCTCTATCTCCAACCACTACTAGTAACTGCTTTCCCTGTCATGAAGACTCTAGAGTTCAGGATCATCTTTGATCACTTTTCCTCACCCAGCGCAATCAGCTGCCAAGAGTCAATCAAAAATTAGCTACTGAGTGTGCCAAGAATCGGGAATAATGTGTGAACAAAACAGATGTGATCAAGCCTGCTCCCTGGAATGTACAGTATAAAAGAAAGTCAGAAATGATAAATCATTGTTAATAGTTAAATAATTACTTGTATACCAAGTGTGATGATAAAGTGCTAAAAATTTCACTTCATCCCTCTTAAATCCATCATCTTCTTTCCATTCCCACTGCCACCATTCTGAGGCTAATATGCTAACCTCTTCTCCCACTACTTCTCACAACATGTTCCAGATAGACCATTTCCCCAAGCAATATACTTGCCTGCCTGCTATTTTGCTTAGGCTACTCGTATGTTGACAATAGTAAAATCTAACGCTCACATTCAAGGCCTGTCTCAAGGCCTTCTTTTGTGAATTGCCCATTCTTGTTCTCTATCCTGAAGGCCACTCCTTCAGAAAAGAACACATTCTATTCTGTCTTCCTCAAATTCATATCTACTATATGATCTAGAAAACAGTGCACTGCACATAGCAGACATTCCAACTATTTCAACTGAACATTCATTAATAGATGAATCAAAGTATCACTAAATATTCCTCACCTTGAAGTGTCTGCATCATTTCTAGAAGTACAGGAGTAAGAGTCTGGTTATATTCATGGAATATATCTATAAATAGTACTTCAGTGCAAGGCTGGAGGGAAAAAAAAACAAATTTCTGATGAAAATAATGGTATACTGTACTGATTAACTCTACAATAAAGCAAAAAATATTCATTCTTAAAACCCTAAAACTCTGAAAATGTTTCTAATTCTTGATTTTTTAAAAAAGTAGATTACTAGTTTTTGTAAACACAGCGGGAAATGATCAAATTATAATAATTTAATTCATAACATCTAGAAAGTTTATTTCTCCATTCCAATTATTTGGTATTATGCATTTAAAAATGTAAAACTAAAGAGAGAAAATGATTTACATTTTTAATTAATAATTCTTTAAATTAAAAAAGCAATCTGTAGCCACATTCATTTATAGATTGAGTACTATACATGATTGGCTGTCCAGGAATTAATATGTTAAAAAGTATATATCTTCTTAGCAATGACATAAAAAGTAACAACAGCAACTCATAAATTCAATTCACCACATAGAGTAGTTTTTCTTTTAGTAGACACAAATAGTAACAGAAATCACAGTGTTAGCTACAGAAAAAGGATGATTCATTTTGGTCCTTAAAAGTACTGAATCACCAGATGTTCATTATATAAAGGAATTATAATTAAATTTTGAAAGTGTTCTGCTTCCTGTTTAAAAAGGAATCTTACAGGTATACATACTGAAATATGTAATAATGAAATACATCATCTCAGATATTTACTTCAAAATAATCCAAGTTGGGGGGGAGGTGCTAATATGAAATAAGATTAGCCATGAGTTGATAACTGATAAACTAGGTTTTAGATATAGACTCATGATATTATTCTATTTTTTAATATATTTGAAATTTTCTATATGAGAAAGTTTTAAAAATTAAAGCAGTGAATTTTTTTAAAAAATTTTAAAGCAATTTTTCTAATTTACAATCTCATTTTCTATGTAAACTTATGAAACCAAAAACACTAAGATACATGTTTAGAAAAATAATGGCAAATTATGTAAACACAAGTCTTCACAAAAAGAACTGTTCAAAGACCACATCTGATAAATCTTCCTCAAATGTTGGTCATATCAATAAACACGTTTAAAAAGCATTCTATAACTAAAAAGCTATGGGCTGATCTCTGAGAATCACAGTAGGTAGGAAGAGAAATAATGTATCAAAAGATGCTTTATAATCACAGAAATAGGATGGAAAACACCAAAAAGAGGTAGCTTTCACTTTCAAGAACATTTTCTATTTGTGCAATTACAACTATTTCCCAATCAACTGTACTGCAAAATGAATAAAAATTCAGTTTGCAAACCCCAAACAAAAACATTTTTCAGATTAAATTTCATAATTTAAGTACTTTCCTCTCAAATGTCAATTCTTGCAATTATAGTTTTCTATCTGTGTAACAATGTTTGGAATCTTCAATAGAGTACCATTCTCTACTATGAGTTACAGAAGCATTAAGCTTCTCCCTACCAATTTTTCTCTCAATTAATACTTACCCTCAAACTGTATTTCCAAGAATCTCCTCCTGTTTCTTCCACTGCTGCAATTAAAAATATGACAAATGATGCTTTCCAGAAATGCAATAATGATGTTTCCAAAATCTTAGTTTGGAAAACAAATATTTTAAGTAATATCTGTATAATATTTCTGTGAATTTGTTAAACATAACACTAAAAGCAAATCCTCCAGAACAGAAGGCCTTACACACACTTCTTTACTATAAGCCACAGATCACATGTGTTATCTATAGATCACATGTGTGGATATCACAGTCACCTATCAAGTGCTTATATCCATAATCATCCCCACTTTCATTACTAATTCTGTATAGAGGAAAGCTCACCGCACCTGTCACTTTCAGGGTATCTGATGTTATGACACACTATAGCTACAATCCTGAGAATCATTTTATTTCAATACAATAATGTTTTACAAGTTAAAATGAATAATCGCACTTTCCATCCATTTCCTATATTTAAAGAAAATACTTCAGAGACTTTTAAAAATCTAAGGATTCAGTGTTTCATGTTGTATTATTACATATACTGCATAAAAAAAGCAATATGAAACAAGATTTTTAGCTAAGAGAAAAAGCAAAAACAAAAAAGACACGTTATATAGTGTAGTATTTTCTAAATGAACTAAAATTATTTTTAAATGACAAAAAGAAGAGGAAAATGAGTCTTCCAAAATGTTTAAGGTGTTCTTAAAACATTTCCTAATACATATATACATATATACATACGTGTATAACCACATAAGGGCACCCAGCCAAAGGGATGAGTGGAGGCTAAAATATACCTACGTCTGACCACAGCAAAAGTGATTCACACACAGGAACTATATTCACATACAAGCACTTTATTAGACACATAATGCCTTGATTTATTGTACCAAGGCCCTGGAGAGATTTATCCTATCTACTATTAAAATTCAAAAAGATAAAAAGATCTCCTGTAAAAAGATTTTAACCATCAAAAAATTAATTTAAATTAAAATTTAAATAGATAACCCATTCAGTAATTCAGAAATTTTCATCTCCAAATTTCTTTCTGAAGTAAAAATTTCTACAAATAAAAAATAATATGGTCAACAAAAAAAAAAATCAAACAATCCGATCAAAAACTGGGCAGGGAATATGAACAGACATTTCTCCAAAGAAGATATAAGGATGGCCAACAGGCACATGAGAAGATGCTCACCATCACTGATCATCAGGGAACTGCAAATCAAAACTGCACTAAGATATCACCTTACACACGTCAGAATGGTTATAATCGCCAAGACAAAAAATAACAAATGTTGGAGAGGTTGTGGAGAAAAAGGAACCCTCATACACTGCTGGTGGGAATGCAAACTGGTGCAGCCACTATGCACCAGCCACTATGGAAAACAGAAATACCATATGATCCAGCCATCCCACTACTGGGTATCTATCCAAAGAACTTGAAATCAGCAATTCAAAGAGACTTATGCACCCCTATGTTCACTGCAGCATTATTCACAATAGCCAAGATGTGGAAGCAACCTAGGTGTCCATCAACTGATGATGGGATAAAGAAGAAATGGTATATATACACAATGGAATACCACTCAGCCAAAAAAAGGGATAAAATCATCCCATTCACGACAATATGGATGGACCTTGAGGGTATTATATCAAGCGAAATAAGCCAGATGGAGAAAGACCAACTCTTTATGACTCCACTCATACATGGAAGATAAACACATGGACAAAAACAACAGATTAGTGTTACCAGGGGGAAGGGAGGTGGGGAGTGGGTACAAAGGGTGAAAGGGCACACCTATAATATGACTGACAAATAATAACGTACAACTGAAAGTTCACAGTGTTGTAAACTATCATAACCTCAATAAAAAAACTACTGAAAAAAAATAATATGGAATGAATCACATAGTAGAAACAGATCTGATAATGGAAACAAGCAATTAATTTTATATTTGTTTTAAACTACATGATACAGTCATAAGAACATCTAAAAATTAACAAAATCTCTCTCCAGAGAAAATTAGATATATTTGAACAAGTTACTCATTTTCTCCTTCTCGGTTTGATCTAACGGCTAACAAAGAGAGGAGGATAAGTTAATTTTTAGAAATCAAAATTCTCAGATCAAAAGTGCTATATTAAAATACAAAGTTATTATACTTATCATTCAAATAGATTATATCCATTTATGGAAGGGGGAGAAAAACATGCAAAAACTGAAAATCGATTCTTACTAAAGCCTTCTGGGTCTTCTTCCCACATTGTCAGTTCTTCTTCAGTTAAGAGAAAATAATGAGAGACTAATCTTCTACATATTTCTGTCAAAGTGGGATATGTAAAGAATGCCATCTTAATCTTATGAGCTTCAAGAGTTTCAGGACTGCTATCTAAAAAAATAAAATTTCCAAATTAATTGTGCAGACAAACATTCTACCCAAGTTGGATTATGTAACTTAAATAAACTAAAAATACCGCATCTTGAGAGAAAAGGTATAGTCGTGAACAAATTTTCATTTTCATTATGGACCAATCTCAACGAGACGCTTTTCTTATTTCATACCACACACACATCAGTCTTGCTTCTGTCTTACACTATAGCTTGTACATTACCATACTATATTATCACACCATACTGAAAGGACTGACTTACATCTCTCTCTCTCTCCTATAAGACTTCCTCATTTATCTCAGTACACATGCCCATGAATGAATCCCAAATAATATAGCAAACAATTTAACCTGCCTAGAAGCATCCTCACTTTATATAAAGTCAGAGAAAACTTTTAACTATTCAAATAAATACAGCCTAGAACATGAGCTGAAGTGGTTGCTGTAGTACTTGATTCTTAACATCCCTAGGCTTCAACCGATCTTCTACTGTCCTACAAAAGACAATCTACCAAATGCATTGTATGGTTTTTAAAAGCTAGCATTCGCATATTAAAGACCCTTATCTTTATCTTTATGTCCCAGAAATATTTTACTTTTCAGACTTAAATAATTTCAAAAAAACTCACATATAAATAGCAATTACTTCAGTCAGATTAAAATAAGGAAACGAAAAAAATAAAACTACCAGTAAAGCATTACCTTCAAAATTTTTGGATGGCTTGTAAGCATAATTTTTGACAATCATCTTAATAAGATTCATGCATTGGACAATGAATCGTTCAAATGTAATGCCTTCACCAACTTCTGTAAATACATAGCTTACAGAAAATTCCAGTGATCTCTGAATTAGAGGAGTAAACGAAAAGGGATGCTGATCCAAGAAGTCCAAAAGCTATAAAGAAAAAAATTAAGAATTACTTCTCCAAATTCATCTAAGAATATAATCATCCATAAGTACCTCAAGTTATAACTTGCTAATAAATGTTTACTAAGTTTTAAACTTTGGTGGAAAGTCTGTGAATATACAGTTTCACATGTAATATACATGTTATATACTTCTTGGGGTACATCATATAGTGTGGATTATATCAGATTATATCTCATAACAAGAACTTTCTATTATTTGTAGTACAGGGTCCAAAATATACCCACTTCATAATTAATTTGGTAACAATGGGTAAATATGACACAAAAAGTATAAGTATACAAAAGATAGGCCTTTAAAAGGCAATAAAGGCAAAGAATCAAAAAAAATTATCCTGCTTTTCCTGCATGAACTGTATTTCGATGTATCAAATAGTTGATGAGACAGATCTGTTCTTTACAGAGGAATTCCAGCTAATAAATGCAAAAGGAATAACAGAATTAGAATGCTATCATTTTGTAACTCCTATGCAAACAAGGGATCTAGGTCATAATCATCAATGGCTTCTAAAATCAAGAGGGTAAAGGCTCTTGAGAAACTTTATAATGGACAGCTCACTTATCAATGTTAGACAACCAGACATTGTGTATCTCCTGATGTGATACAATACGAACTACAGGGCACCACCTGTAAAGCATTCTGGTCATCCTCACCCTCCTCCACGAACAAAAAAGCCTGAAGGTGATCAAGCCTCTATACCTAACTACAAATTTATAAGAACTATGGGAGGAGGAGTATGGAGACAAAGGAACATGTTAAATAATACATCGGGATGCAAGCAGCCAAATCCAAAACATGGAAAATTCTACAGAAAATGATATGTCACCTCAACAAATAAATAGCAAGGGGAAAAAAACATGGACTGACACTATTGAATCCTGATTCAAATAAACCAACTATAAAAAATTTATGAGAAATCTGAAAACTGACTAAAAAGTCATTCCTACTTTTTAAATGTGATATGGTCTTATGTGTTTGGGTTTTTTTAATCCTTTATCACTTAAAGACACATATTGAAATATTTACAGATAATACTATATGATATCTGGGATTTGCTTTAAAACCAACAGCAAGGAGGGAAAGAAGAAGAAACAGAGAGACAAAACAGAATTGACCATAACCATCTGTTGATAATTGCTGAGGATAAGTGATGACCTCATAGGCACTCAAAGTTATTCAATTCTATCTGGAGGCAGTTTGAAATGTCCAGATTTTAAAAGCTTTAATGAAGTCATAGAGATCATAAATATGAATTTCATAAATGAAATTATGAACACTGCACAGCCCCACTAACGAACCATATCATCTTATTTTACTTTGCTTTGTATTTTTTGTTTTTAAGTTAAATGATATGAGTCAATTTTATACCAGATCTTGGAAGATTAGGTGGGCTTTTGCTGTTGAGGCTATTTGGAATGTGAGAGTTGGAAATAAAGACAACTGAAACCAAAGGTTACTGCTACCTGACCACAAAAATAAGAACAGCTCACTTCTACTCCTCTTTTCCCCTCCCAAGGAACATATAACCTCAATCCTGTTAATTAACCTTCAATGAAACAGGGAAAATAGGCTACAGATTTAGATATTGCCACCTGTCTTAAACTACCTGTTTTGGTGCAACACAGTTTTCAAACTAGGTCTTCCTGAATGCTATAATCAAATTCTTTACACTTCTCCCAACCTTCCAAGCTCAAAATTTCACAAAAACTGGGGCCAGCCCAGTGGCACAGCAGTTAAGTTCGCATGTTCCACTTTGGGGGCCCAGGGTTCACTGGTCCCAGATGCAGACCTACACACTGCTGTCGAACCATGCTGTGACACATGTCCCACATATAACATAGAGGAAAATGGGCATGGATGTTATCTCAGGGCCAGTCTTCCTCAGCAAAAAGAGGAGGACTGGTGGCAGATGTTAGCCCAGGGCTAATCTTCCTCAGATTAGAAAAGAAAAAAATTCATAAAAACTACTATTTTTACAAAGCTTAATTTTATCAGAAATTTACACACATTGCCTAGCATAGTACACCCATATAATTCCAGTCAAAAGATACTGATGATGATAATCTGTCATTCTGAATATACTGACTTCCTGACAATGCACTGCCTGCTACATGTGATATACTGCCTGCTGAGCTGCACCGCTATCTTCTTTTTCCAATGGCTCTGAGAATATTGAGCTTTAGGGGAATCAACTTCTCATTTATTAGGACTGATTTTTTTACATCAATACTATGATATATGGTATATAAATTTAACTATTATATGCATTCTAAAGCCTTCAAGACACAAAAGTTTCTTTTAGCATTCCTATAAGCAGTTAGAAAATAAGTTACTTTACACTAAAGTAAAAATGTCTGCTTAGAAAAATATCACTTTCCTTACTGAACTTGAGTATGTGCATATTATTTGAGAAAAGATACTTAAGATAAAAAGAAAACTTACCACTTTGGTAAAAAGAATGATGGTCTTTTCCAGTCTATCTCTACATACATTATTTGTACCTACACTTCTACCTGTTAAAAATACATTTCAAATATTAGTACAAGTTTATAATATTCTATAAATTCATAACCAAGACAATGACAAAACTTTTTACAAAAATATTGTCAGATATACTTTTTCATATTTTGCATTATGAACTCATTAGTGTGTACTCCCAACTCTAAACAAATAAACCATAAAAATAAAGTTTTTAAAAAGCAATATCAAGATTTGGACTTAGATACAGTGATCCTCAGTGCTACATTTCACAAAATTCATCCTAAAATGCCAAATGGGCCGATTTTAAAGTAAAATGATAGAAAGTTTATCCAATCATAAATCATGTTTAGAAATCTAAATTAGTCATAGTTGAAATACTTTTCAAGCAACATAAGTAAAAACAGAGCATTCAAAGACTAATGTACCCATTATTTTTCCTACAACTTTTGACAATTTTCTTCTGATAATTTCTCCGGCATAATTAACGAATTTTTGTACATTCAAATAATGTCCATCTGTCCATCAACTACTCTGCTCTCTAATCATACTCATATTCTGTCTCATCATTTATCTCATTCTCCTCTCCTGGAAGGACTTTTATTCTTCTTTCTGCTTCTTCCATGGGGATGACCAGGAAAAATGACCATTTTTAGAAAAATAAACTACATTAGATGAGCTATCTTATTCATTTTTGCATGCACAGTACCCAGAACAATGCACAGCAATAGACTCAACAATGCTTTTACTAACCTGAAAATGAATGACATAAAACAATCAGCAACTCCCTAAAAGTGAATACACTAAAATGTCTTTTCAGGATAGTAAGTCCCCAAATACACACACACGTATACAAAAACACACATATACAGGATATACATATGTCTATGTGCACATGTATGCACGTGTATGTGTATATCCTATACATGTGTGTGTACCTTGAGCAAAGGTACTTACAATCATAGGGAAGACAAAAGAATAATAAACAAACCACCAATATAATACAATACAAATATACATGCTAAATTCCTTGTATGGGGTAATGTATTAGAAAGGGTCCTAGAGGTAAACCATTGAAGGTTAAGGAACAAGGGATTTACAAAATGAAAGTACCATTTATGGAAGTTTATAGTATTATATAGATACATAAAATGTACTAAAGAAACACAATCTCTAAGAAGTCTAAACAGCATTGGACACTGGGTCTACACTTAATGAATATTTGTTAAACATATGACGGTTGTGGATATCTACATGGAAAAGAGTAGTAGCAACAGAAATACAAGGAAGGAATGGACACAAAATAGATATTTTTAGAAAAAAGGTTTCCTCAATACTCAGGACAAGACAGTTATATGAAGACAAAGTTGAGCTTCCAATTTAACTTCAGAGAACTAATTATCAAAATATAAGATTTTACAGCCTCTCTCCAGATTTGCAAGTGTAGAGCAGAAGATATTAATGAGTAAGAATTGTATAGTAAAAACTACTGTCATGGAAGTACTTACTACATTCCAGAAATTGTTTCAGACGGTCAAATATTCCATGTAAAAAACCCTAGGAAAGAATTTTTTTTTAAGTGTCTCGATTTATTCTGATATAAACATTCACCTTATACTTTTCCCGGATACTAAAACATGACTATCACATCATTTAAAAAAGTCAAAATTAGATAAAGTAAAAGAAATTCATTATTTTAAACAAGTCTTCTACAAGAAAATAACTATAGTATTTCATCTCTTCAGTTACCTAAATCACTTTGCAATAAATAAATAATTTATTAAGTATTCTATTTCACTAAATACTCTCTATTCCTCTATTTTTCTTCACAGCCCTTATAACCCCCTGACACACTGTCTATTCTCTGTCTCCTCCTACTAGAATACAAGCTCCTTGAGAGCAGAACTTTGCTTTGTTTATTGCTCTATCCCAGAATCCAGGAATGGTATTTGGCAATAATAAGTATTCAATATATGAATAAATGGTACCAATTATTTAAAACAGAGGTTCTTAATCTCAAGTATTAAACACACGAGCCTTCAGATATCAGAGAAGACAAACATTACCATTTACCATACCAGCTCAATGAACTCTTATTTTTTAATATATATTTTAAAACATGTTATGAAAACTTTACAGAAATAAATATAAAGGGATAATGAGAAACAACTTTATTAAAATTCTTAAGAATTTAAACATTGCAGACCTCTTCGTATCAACAAATTTTGGTGTATAACCACCATAAAAGATGTCACATGTCCTTTTAGCAAATAGAATGATTCAGGTCTTTCTCACAATGAAAGCCTTCCTGAGGAATAACTAACTAGAATAGAATGCTATACTTCCTTGTGTCCTTAAAAATAGATTGTTCACTCATCAATTCTTGAGTTTGAGACACTTCCACTAGGGTATCATCATCTAAAGAGTCAGAGGCTGAGATTTTACTTAGATAATTTCACCACCATCAATAGGGTCTAGAGTCCTGCTCTTAGTCTCTGAGAGCATTCATCTTCTGATTCATCTAAAAATTATGAAACATCTTCCTCTGTCAATTTTCTTCTCTCTGCCATTTTGGGCAGAATTCTCAACTGAATTCTGAATTCTCAACTGTGTTAAACAAAAGCTAAAAACAGAGTAAAAAGTTAGTATTTCCAGTCTTCTTTTATACCTTCTCGAAAGATGATACAATATAGTGGGCACTGTAGGCAACACAGTAAGAAAACTGCAGGATGACAATTAATGTCGCTATTGCTTCATCCTTCTGGCAATTCCATCATTCTTCTATTTTCATTCTACTTCAGTCTTTTTAAGCACAGTTGAGAATAACTGATAAGTGACAATAAGGAACAATAAAATAATTCCTAGGATGATGAAACAGCAAAATGTTTCAATGTAGGAAGGATAAGATCACTGAGATTCCATACGTGTCTTAAATTTATACAAGGGTCCCATGGTCCCATATGGTAGTAGCTATAAGATAGAAGGAATCTTATTCTACTTTCTTTTAAATAAAATTAGTGTTATCAGTCAGGGTTCTCCAAAGAAAGTAGAAAATTATACAGGCCATCAATTTTAGTAAGCTCTACAAGAGAATCAGGGATTTCTAGAATTGTGGACAGCTGACATCTGTAGTCTAAATAAAGTAACTTGACTTACGTTACATAATAATAGAACTCATATTAAAATAATATTAAACGGTAATTTACAGAGCACTTTAGTTGCTGAACTCGTTACAAAAATTATCTCCCTTAACGCTCACAATATCCAATGAGGTACTATTATTTCATCTCCATAATACAAAAAAGGAAAGTGAGTATTAGGGAAGATAAGTAAATAAGCCCAAGGACATGATGTCAGGAAACGGCCCAGTCAAGATTCAAATCTACTTTACCTGTCTCCAGAAACCAAAATCTCACCACTTCCATACAGCACTTCTCAAGTATTTTTTAAGTTCCATGTTAGTTTTAAGATCTTTATGTTATTTGAAAGGCTGTCCTTAATGTGTTAAAACTATACTCTCTTTCCAACTAGTCAATATACCTTAAATGCTACCATATAGCATTTATAATTTAGTAAAGGTTGACATATAGTCTCTGTAGACAGAAGACTTTCAAGGGAAGCCAAAGGCTCACAAAATACTGACAGTATCCAGTGAGAACCACTATTCCAGTTTATAGGAATGTGATTCAAATCAATCCATTTTTGCCGGAAAAAAATTGACGAACATAATATTTTAGCTAATATAATTTTATGAAACAATAATACCGTAAATGAATGTAAGTGAGGCCATCTTGTCACACTAAATGACCTTTTCCTAGTTAAAATCCTTCTAGGATATACTCATTATAAATTACTACATGCTTTCATGATTTTATGGCCCTGATCTTGTGCACATACCCTTGCTGAGGTACTCTGATAGTCTTGTTCTTAACAATCTTAACAAATTTTCCCAAGGAACAAGAAGGCCTCCAGGAAGGAGAAATACCTGGAGGATATTCATCATCACTGACAGAAGAAAAGAACAATAAAGGACCCTGGAGTCTGTCCTGCCTGAAGGCCAACATTTCTAAACCCCCTCCTTACTGCCCATTTTCCCTATACAACTGCCTCAAGATTCTGCAATTAAGATGGTCTTCTTTGACACATTAGTCTGCCATCTTCCGATTATGCCGGGTAATCGAATAAATGCTTCCTCTCTCGAGCTCTACCTCATCGTGATTAACTGGCTCAGACTGCAGCAAGCAGAGTAAGCCCATTGCTCAGTGACAATACTACAAATAAAGATTAGTACTGAGCTTTTTGAGATGATGTTTCTACCATATCATATACTCATTCATTTAAAAATAACTATTGAGCATTTACTATATGGTAAAGACTGTTTCAAGCTCTGGGGTGAACAGTGAATGAAACAAAGTCTCTGCCTTCGTGGAAAACTTAGATTCATAGTGAGGGAATTGAGGGGGAGCTGTCAAACTGGTTTCTCGAAAATGTTTTCTGGCACTATGGCAATAGATATAAATATAAATACTTAAAATGTATCGGTATTTAAAACTGTGGTTGGTTCTGGATATAACTTCTGGCAATTTGGTAATACGCATCAATACTATAAATGTGTACAAACTTTAACCCAACATCTCCATTTCCAGGAATTTATCCTAAAGAGATCATTAGAAAAGCACACAATGACATATGTACTCAGATGCTCATTCCACAATCATTTATCAACAATTAAAAACTGGAAGCAATCTATATGTCCATCAGTAGCTATCTGGGCAAGTACAGTATAGGAACTCCATATTTTATCATTTTTTAAAAAATTAGTCCACCGACAGTAATCATGTGGATTTACCAATCATTAAAATCATGACAGATAACCATATTACTTACGTGAGAAAAACATCTACAAAATACTGAGTTTAATAAGAAGTAAAAAAACAGCATGTAGGTCCCATTTATAAAAAATTGAGGAAGAGAGAAAGAATATTTGAAAGAATATGCATAAGACGTCTTACGGGATACTTACAAATTTTAGCAATATCTCTGATAGTAAGTTTTAAAAATGATTTTTTATTTCCTATTTCCTTTTCTGTGTTTTTTAACTTAAAAAAATATGTAACTTTTTTAAACAAAATAGCAATTACATTATAATGATATATATTAGCAGTTTTTAAATTCTTTTAACAACAGAACCAGCCCATCATTTCAATCAAAATCTTACTGATATACAAAATATACTAAAGATTTAAAAAAAAAAAAAAAAAGAGTGGCTCTGGTCCAATCTAGTAGGGTAGACCCAAAGATCCAACTACATGTACTTTTCCCGCAGTTTTTGTGCAACCCCCAAGACAATCCACAGAAAGTAATATTTTAGCTGACCTAAACTCACTGTGAAAATTAATACAGATCTGAGTAAGTATAATACAACTCCATTTTGTTTAGGGATAAAATACACGCAGCTTCATATTTTGGCACATAGAAAAAGTAGATGACACTATACTAACAATGAATATACATCACAACTTGGGCTTATCAATGGGCTTTTCCCCTCTTGTATATTATTTTTTTTTGATTACAAAGACCATGTATAAATGTTATGATTAGAGGGAAAAACAATTCATTTTAAATACATAAAAACAGACAAAGGAAAATATCAAGGATATAAATAGCTATCTACAATGCATCTGGTAATGTTTTAACTGCACTCAAATTCACAGGAGTTCACTTCAACTCAAACTCAAACTAACACTTTCAATGGACCATGGAATCTTCAGAACCATCCTAGGCCTTCTTCCTCTCCTTCACACAACAGCTGCTTTGATGTCGTGAACTCAGACCACAAGTTTAAAAGTACAGTATAACATAACACAGAATGGTAAAAAACCAGACAGTCACTTAATAAAAAACTTAAATGAATGCCAAGTAAAAAGAATAAGCATTAGGGGCTGGCCCAGTGGCATAGTGGTTAAGTTCACGTACTCTGCTTCGGCGGCCTGGGGTTCATGGGTTCAGATCTCAGGCTCAGACCTACACACCGCTCATCAAACCATGCTGCAGCAGCACCCCACATACAAAAAAATAGAGGAAAGACTGGCATAGAGGTTAGTTCAGTGACAATCTTCCTCAAGCAAAAAGAGGAAGATTGGTTAGCTCAGGGCCAATCTTTCTCACCAGAAAAAAAAAAGAATAAGCTTTAAAACATTCAGGAAAATACCAAGCACCTCCCCAAAGTCACAAAGAATCAATTACGTCTTTCACTTACCATCACCTCCATATTCTTATGAGGTTCCACAAATCCATTAACTGTTAACTTACGCAGCACTAAAAAGTAAAAGCAAGTTTTACTTAATCTTTTTTTTCATATTTTATCCTATCAAAATCATAATCATAATAAAGACTCAGAATCAGAAGTTTCATCAAGCTTGGAGGTTAATCTAGCTTAATCTTTTCATTTAATGGATAAAGAAAGGTAACCCCTGGTCATCGATTGGTTACTAAGTGGCAAAGATGAAACTAAAGCCAAGTTCTTGTGACTCAAAAGCAGTGATCTTCTCACCTATGATCATAACTACTCATGTTTCTAAAACTACATTAGAAAATTTATTTTAATTTATATAAGTGTTAGTACTTCTCACCTGCGATAACCCCTACAGGTTGAAAATGAGGAAGTTATCTCTATTCCATAAACTTTAAACTATGCTTCAACAGTGACCAAAAAGCTTCATTCAGTTATAGGCTATATTAATGAAAATATAGTATCTCCTAAAAGGGATACAAAAATTAAATTCTATTTCCAAATCTGGAATAGACTATAGAGCTCAATTATAAGCATCACATTTTATGAGTAAACTGATATACACAGGCAGAGAAGCACGATAAGAGTTGAAGTCAGATCTAGATTTAAATTCTAGCTCCAATATCTACAACTGTATTATTTTGGGCAACTTTTCTAGATCTCACATTCCTCACCTGTAAAATGTAGTTGATAAGTCCTACTTCAAAGAGTTATTAAAGGATTCAATAATATAATATATGTAGAATAGCACAATTCAGTAACAATGAGAATGATGGCAGCATAAGAGACTACAAAATTTAAAGTCACCTCACCTTAACAACTTTATAGACAACATTGCTATCTATATAACTAAAGAGCTAGTGTTCATGAGGTACAGACTAAAGGCAGTATATTAAAATTAGGTTTAGAATGCAACCGTCTACAAGTCCTTCAGTTTCATATCATCAATTATATAAAACCCAGAAGTTAGCACATCATAACAGGAGAAAATAGGGTTCAAACCGAGTCACTTGTTCTGGATTCTCTTTCCCGCCACAGGACCTTGGTCCCCACTACCTGGGAGGGTATTTTTTTCTCCCTTCATCACATGGTTAACTTCCACTTATCCTGTATGATTTTGGTTCAAACATCACTTTCTCAGGGAAGTCTTTTCTGACTATATTATCAGTTATCATAACATCATAAGGCCCCCCAACACTGATGTGATTTTACATGTATTTGTGTGATCAGTTTATTATTTCTGTCTCCCCAGTGCTAAGCACCCACCTATAAATTTGTTTAATGCAATAATGAACGCATGCATGTCTAAATGATACTAAATACACGTGGGTATAAACTCAGAGACTACGTGTAACAAAACCTCTAGTCCTAAGTACTTCTTACATCACAACAGGACAGTAATTTAAGGCTGAACAGAACAAGTATTCTAAAGGAAAATGCTATGGGATTTTTCTAGGTCAAGATGCCTTAGAAATGCTAATGTGTATCTCAGCCCTTGAGATGAGGAGGTATTGAAAAGCTTAAAGCAGGTTAATATAGAGTAGAGCTGCATCCTTTCTGTCAAGAGATAGGTTTTGAAATCAGTAAGGCAAGAAAACTACAATCAAAAGAACTTGTGAAAATTCCTTAATCATTAAATACAGTACTTACAAGCAGTTTTGTGTATATAACCTTATATCATTTTCTCTAATTCTTTCTGAGTAAACATTTCTCTCTAAAGCCTTTTAATTTCCTCAAGGACGCTGATAAAACCTCTATACTCACTTGTATAACCACCTAGATGCCGGATTTTACTTGTCAATAGTCCGTTAAAATCATTCACACTTTTGTCCACAAGGTTCACCAAAATGTGCTGACAGTTTGGGGTTTGTGCATCCACTGTCTGGTTAATATAAATGATGCATTAGAGTAGTGCTGAGAGTGTATGATGGCATCCTAAGGTACCAGGGTTAGTACGATAAAAGGATGTATGAATAAAACATAAGGATGCAAAACGAGCTGGAGTAAGAGAATTAAAGGCTGCCTGAGATCAAACTAAGAAACACAAACTAAAAGAGCCTTAGCAACCAGAAAAGAAGGAGAGAGACTAGAAGACAAAGAGAATGAGTCCAGGGAGTGTTTCCATCAGAAAGGAAAGGAACCTTGGAATATATTCATCAAGATAAATAACTCAGCTTGGGGAAGATGAAACAGAGATGCATGCTAAGGAAACGCCCACAAGCCAAGCGCAGGAAAATACAGACTAAGACAGCACCTCATCAAGCACCTTCTAAAATCCAAGTGAGCCTGAGGTACAAACAAGAAAGATGGACCCTGAGTTCTCAGGGGGAAAAGAGCTGGGAGATAGAGCTCAACTAAGCCTTGGGGCCAGAAGTTTAGGAAAGTTAGCAGGGCAATAAGTGCAGGAGCCCAGAATGAGAAATGCAAAAAAGCAGCAAAAAAAAGTACAAGTATTTGAAAGGAATGTACTCAGAGCCATGACACCCCAGTAATGTCAATATAACAGAAAACCACTGCACACTTTCATAAATTAGACACAGGAGAGGAAAAGCTATTCTCACAAAAGGAAAATAAACTACAAATAAGCCCTTATCTCTGAAGGAGAGATTAACCCCTTATTCTCCTAGGGCAACTGGGAACGGAAAATCCATCCAGAGAAACTATTTGGTGACTGTTCTGAGGTACGTAATTTCTAAAATGAACGTATCAAGTTTAATAGTACCTTTCAATGATAGTAGAGTTCGTTCTAGTGAACTTAGAACTGCAGCTTCATTGCCAGAAGAAACTTGTTGTAGGAATGTATCTGTATGATGATTCCACAGAGAGCAGGCAAAATTATAAATTCCAGAAGCTAACTGCAAAGAAAGATCAACAAACTTATTCACAACATATTACAGATTTCAGTAATTAGACCTACATAGTAATACATTTCGGTTTTAAAATTGAGCACACATTTTCAATGAGATTTGAAATAGTCGTGTCATTTATCACAATGTTTCAAACTTTTTAAGCCAAAATGCCTAGAAGTATAGATTACACTGGCTTCTGTTATGAACACATACACCCCTAAAACATTAGCTTCTTGAAACAAAATTTAGCCTAATGCCTGCACTGCAGAATATTTTCTATTTATACTCTTTATTCCTTCCACTAAGAGGCTGTAACTCTCAGGTTTTAAAAACACTTACTTAGGGACTGTCACTGAGTATATTAGATAAATCAATATACTAAGAAATACAAAGGAGTCAAATGTCTGTGTTCTGCCAGTGCTACCCAAATGTTTTTTGGGCACTTAAAGCCAGGAACACAGAAACCACATCACTTGTCAGGCTGCTTTCCTAACACGTACTGGCATTTAACCCAACTCTCACACTGAGGCACAGTTAGCCTCTGACTCCCAGGTTGAGGCCGAACCATCTATCTTCCAGTGATATCTTCAGGTTTTTTTCCAGAAGGTCTAAAACCAATCCAGCTGTGCCTACATGGCCATTTACTTGAAATAAAATTAGGTGACAGTGCACATGACTAGTTACCATTAGCATACTCCAGAATGATTTTTTCTTATTTAAGGTATATCATTTCAACTAATTAAATACTGTATTTACACTCAGGTTAGGCATCCGAAACCAGTCAGAAATACAATCCTGTAAATATAATATTGCTATCAAAAACTCAAATTTCATTTTTATTATTGTAATTCAGTAATTTTAATGGCCTGTGCTCACAGGTGTAGGGAAACAGCTTCACCATATCCCCTAGCAACTTTGCAAATATCTACATAGGCCACACAGGCAAAGGCTTGAACAACAGCTAATCTGAGTCTTGGCAAAACATCTTGCAATCCTCCTGGAACACAAGAGGATGGATGACTTGTAAGGAACTCTGCTACGAGACCATCTCCTGCTCACCTCCCTATCTCCTCTGTTGGGCTGTCATGAGACAGTTTCTCATGGCCTCCTGGGCTCTCATAAGGTACAGAGCCTTCTAGCCCATCCATTCAGAACAGAGTTGCAAAATATAAAACCACTTAGTTACAGTCTAGAATTGGCTCCTCAGCAATGGGGCATCTCACAACTTACACTGGAGTCATCCAGCCCCTACTGCTTTGGTCAGTGTTTCTGGTCTATGGGACAAGGACCACAGGGAGTTGGTACTGATGGCTAACTTCTTTCCTCTAAGATAAGTAATAAACAGTCTGAATCTAAAAGTGACTCATTTCTTCACCAACTGATAAGTCAGGGCTAGGCCTTGACCCTCCCTTACCTGGGTGCATGCTTGACAACAGGTACGATGACTACTTAAGTTACCTTAGCATATTCTCAAGTATGCATGCAATATTTTAGAGAGTAAAATCAAATTATTTAATCCTAATGCTACATTATAGCCAAAATATTGTAGAGATAATTATCTCAATCAACACAGTATTACAGCACAAGCAACAGTATCATAAAAAGTTAAGTCTAAAATTGACATCATCCCATGAAATACTATTATAACAGAGAAGCAAATACCCAACCTAAACAGAGTGGACATAATCTGAAGGGGAAAAAAAGGGGGCTTTACCCCAAGAAATCTGTAAGTTTTACTTATAACTTCAATAAACTTTAATAATTTTCTTAGTAAGTCAAGTCCTTTCTGAGAGCATGAGGCTAAAATATATGTCTAGAATCAGAAAATCCATCATTCTAATTTTTATTACATTTACTGTATAATTTTAAGTTACAGCATCCTATTCCAAACACATAAACCATAAAAATATCTGTCAGCCAGAAAAATGAAAGAATAGAAACAGAAGGATTTAGAGGCAGGGAAGGGGTGGGAATTTTACGTAAGACCTAAAAGTTAAGTTTTAAACTTAAGCATAACTTCTTATTGTAGAAATATTTTGAACAAAAAAAATGAAATCTACAGCCTTGGCTATAATTTTTGGATCTATTTTGTACTCTGTCTTTATGTAGTAAATAAAACAAAACCCAAAGGGTGCCATATCTAAATTTCAAATAAAAACAGAAAACTATTATACTCTGAACCTGTCTCTTGCTTACAACAAAATGACAACTTCAATTATTTTATAGGCATTCTTTGCATCTTCTCCTTAAAATGACTTATTTAACATTAACTTCTAACTACAGATTCTATTAAAATTGTTCAGAAGGATTTTTATATAGAAATTTTTTCGTGCCAGTGTTACCTGAAGTCACTTGAACTCTTTTTTTTTTTTTAAAGATTGTATTTTTTTTTTTTCCTTTTTCTTCCCAAAGCCCCCCAGTACATAGTTGTATATTCTTCGTTGTGGGTCCTTCTAGTTGTGGCATGTGGGATGCTGCCTCAGCGTGGTTTGATGAGCAGTGCCATGTCCGCGCCCAGGATTCGAACCAACGAAACACTGGGCCGCCTGCAGTGGAGTGCGCGAACTTAACCACTCAGCCACGGGGCGAGCCCCCTTCACTTGAACTCTTTTAAAAGGCATTTTCAGGACACAAGTATTTACACAGATATTGATGATATCTGTGATAAAAATAATATTAACAAGAGAATAATGATAGAATTTTATTTACTGAATCCTACTCTGCTTTAAATCTATTAATTCTTCCCTCTTTCTGGCCCTCAGTACTTTACCTGTATCAACTTATTTAATCACCACAATCTAAAAAGTAGGTATTATTATTCCCCATTTACAATAAGAAAACTGAGACGTAGAGAAGTTAAGCAACTTGCCCAAGAGCAAACAGCACTATTAATATGAGGAAGACAGCATTTAAACTAGGGAAGGTACAAAGAGACTATATTTTTAATCTCTATGTTCTAACGTCTCTTAATATAGTAACTAGCAATTAAGCACAGACTAATTTAGTAAAAGAAATAAGCATTATTTGTGTAAGTTCTATTCAAACTTTTTAATATCAAAATATAGACTAAAATAGACTATCCCACCCATTCAGAATCAACCCAGTAAATCTTGTTCTCTAAAAGTTATATAATTATTTAATAATGATAAAATTTTCTTTTCATGACTACAAAAAATGAAAACTTTCCCACACACTCACCGAGGTTGATACTGCTCTCAATATGGATGCAATGAATTATCTGACTCGGAATCTTTCTCACAAGTTCTTTAGTAGCTCCCAGCTCTTTCTCACCACTCAACAGAAAAATGTGTCCTTTTGTTCTATTACTTACAGAGTACCCATGCAAGATATAGTTAATAAAAATTGAATGTTTTCCTCAGTTTTATATATGTATGCAGGTATGTATCTATATGTGTGTGCGTTATGTATGTGTGTGTGTACAATTTGGAGCTGGTCCCATTCATTAGTCGTAAGAGTCATAGGGCCTTTTATCTAATTCTTCATACCCTCCTCTACCACTACATGCCAGACTCAATAAAGAAAACACTGGGAACCATTCCCTAGCTCTTCAATTAAAAGTAAGATTATGCTTGAGAAACAGAGTCGACCAAAAGAAATCTGGCATGAGCTCAAAAAGGAAAACATTAGGGACAATTTGCCACCCTTTTAAATCACTAGCAGAATATTTTGAAATCATGTCAGATTTATTTTAAAGGTATTTTATAATAATGGTGGCAAAAGGGCAAAACTATTTTGTTATAATTTTTTCAGGCACTACTTCTGCTACCAGGATTACAGAATTCCACCACCTGTATATGCACAATGCAAATTGTAGTATGCATACTAAACATAAAATCCTCCTTACTCACTCCCAAAAGAAACAACAAAATATACCACAGAACACTCTGAACACTGTCCCAAAGGCTCTTATTGTCACAAGATTTGGATTAAAAAAAGCATTTCATCATGGTGGAATCAAAGTCATTAAAACTCTATTTTGCTCTTTTCCATGTATAAATTGACTCTAAAACAAGTGTGAGAAAGTTAGTAATTCAGATAATCAAAGGTTCTATCTACTCCATTCCACCTTAAGCAACTTTCATCAATGTTTGAAATTTTCATCCCTCTTTTTTAAGAAAATAAATAGCATAACATTTATAGATATTAATGGCAAAGTTAGATCTTGATCTATTAATCCTTCCCTCTTTCTGGCCCTGAGAAGTACTAGTATGAAAATATTACTTTAAATTATGAATAAAGATATGAAAAGCATGTGAGTTTGGCATGCCGTAGGTATTGTTGAATGAAAGCATATAGCATTTGAGACAGAAATCAATAAAGAAACAGTAGTATGGAAAAAAAATTTTTAATTCATATTTTCCTTTGTTTTATAATCCACTTCTGCAGCTAAGCATCTAGTTATGGACATTAGGCATTTATTACAGCCCCAATTCAAGATTCTTTTTAGCCAACCTACAAAAGGCCTCTACACAATTAGGGATAGTTGGAATGACGACGCAATAGCATGACCCTTTCAGTCCAGCAGTGCAAGAAGGGAGACAAACAAAGAAGGAAGAAACCACAGGAATTTGGGAAGAAATTGCTAGCTACCCTATAACCACGAGCCCTGCACAAGTTTCTCTCTGCTCCAGAGCACACCAAGTGATGGATGCTTACAGAAGACTCAGCTGAAAAAGACAAAGTAACAAAGCAAGCAAGTGGGAGAAATAAAAAAATTTCTGCTCAAAAAACGTGGAGGGGGAGGGAATCTTCAGTTAGACAATACAAAAATAAGCTATTGAATGAAACATTTTAGTTACTAGTTCACAAAAACCCCAAATACTTGAATTTTCTTTTTCTAAACCAGAAGAGACAGTGCCACCCACTGACTGCTTAGTGACTCAAGTGAGAAGCACACAGACTTGACTCAATATCAAAAGCAAATCATTACAGGAAGTTTTATTTCTTTTAGCATTTCAAATATTCTTAAACTTTTTTAGCCTCAGGACCACTGTCCTGACAATTTTCACCTAAGAAACGTCAGCACCAAAAGACTTTTAAAGCAAAGTCTCGTAATTCATCACTAATAGTGGGGCAATAAGTACCCATAAACTAGTTGTCAAAACTTGCTTATTAACCTGAATTTAATCAACAAGGTATATAATCAACAAATGCAGAATGTACAACATCCCACAAGACAACTGACCCAGTTTCTCAACAAGTCAATGGCATGAAAAAAAAACAAGAAAGGAAATGCATACTACTCTAAACTAAAGATACTCGAGAGACATTACCAAACACAGTGTTACCCCCCTTATTCATTTTTCCGGTTCAATCAAACCACTTGTAACATATATCTGAGAACAACATAGAAAATTGGATAGAAGAATTAAATCATATTAAACCACTATTTTGACTTAAGTATGATAAAAGTTAAATGATTATATATGTTAAAACAACCAGATTTGGCCCAAGATGGAGTGGCTCGTGCTAAGCTTCATGACAGCAAACCAAAACATAACTCAGTTTCTATGCTGGACTCTCCCAGAAAAGGCAGGCCCACGTCAACCACTCAGCACACGCCTGCTCAGTATAAGTTATGTGACCTGGCTCCAAGATTTCCCTTAGCTCCATGTAAGAAAAGCAACCCTGCTTTAACCAACCAGCTAACGCCCAGTATGACTTCCTTGCTCCTGCTCACTTCGACCTATAAAAATCTCTTGCCTTGTACAGCTCTTCGGAGCTCCTTATCTGCTAGACTGGATGCTGTTCGACTAGTGAACAATTGAACAAAAGTCTAATAAATCAGTAAATTGTGAAAAATTCTAACATAAGAATTAAATCTTTTTACAGATGAATACTTAAGTATTTAGTAATAAAATATGAAATCTTTAGAAAAAAAGGAGTAAAGCAAAAATGGCAACATGTTCACTGCTAAATCTAGGTGATGAGTATATGGCAGTTAGTATTTTTTCCTTACTTTCCTGTATATTTTAAAAATTTCATAACAAGTAACTTTAAAAACCTGTACATTCTTAACAACAAAACAGGTCGTTATTTTAGCAGTAGTCAATTTTTTCTTTAATACATGACAAACAAAATTGCTTCCACTTAACCATGACATACATATACAGTGAATTACCAAATATGTCAGGCCATAAGCTTTGACAGGTACAAGACCTATCTCAAAAACAATCTCCAATCAAACTGCCAATGTCTCTCAACTGATATTTATTTACTTTCAGTAAAGGGCATTCCTAAAGACCCATAATATCTGTTAACTACACTATTTTTTAAGTAAAACCTAATTTCATTTTGTTCTCAAACCTGCCAGTGGTAGAGCTCATACCCGGGGGGTCACTGTGACTCATCTTCCAGATCCGAAGTCCTCTACTCCTAGCAACAGCCATAGCCTGTCTTCAGCCACTGAGGCCTAGACAATGCTCTTATGTATCCAAAGTATCAACTCAATGAGGGGGACAAGGAAGTGACACTACCCTCCTCTCTACTTGGGCCCCTACCTCTGTTCACAGCTGCATCTCAGGCACTCAATACAGTGAATGGCACAGAGTAGGATGCAAGTTATTTGTCAGACGGATAGAGAGATGGTAAAAGAACAAAGCATAAATCAGCACTGCTACAGCAGCAACTGGCAGAGATTTTGACGATAAGTCTTTTAAGTTTTTATTCTCCTTATTCCAGGCCCCTTTTCCAAGGACTTGGACAAGATCCTTGTGAACCATAGAGGAAGGACAAGCACCATACTATACTCAAAATCTCTTCTGTTCAGTGCACAGCTTTGTTTTTTTTGGATCAAGTTAGTCACCTTGAGTCTCTCCTCCCCTAAAAGTTCCCACCAAAAGTTTCCTCTTTCCCTCATACTTATATAAACCGAGATACACACATCCACTTAAATCCCCACACTGGTTCACAGCAGGAATGACCCTTTATAAATTACAGGAGTCCTTCTTTGAATAATGTGTTAAAAAGCTAACAAAATTTGGCAGAGCAAGAGACAAGATCTACAATCAACATGGCATTTAGTTTGGTAATCAGAATCAAACAAAACTGAAAACAAGATCTATTTAACCTACTTGATGATTTGCTTATAAACATTTATCTTTTAAATAAATTTTACAACACTGTAAATATCCTGAAGGCTAGAGCTATACCATGTAAGCAGCACCTTGGCATTCTTGAATTTAACATTCTTGGGACTTTCCCCTAAGGATCACACCATGAAGTTAAAAGTTTGTAGGAAGTGAGTGTGAAAGTCTCTGCTACACTACTGAGTGGTCCATCTTACACTAACCAACTCATTCAAAATAGCCATGTGGTTCTGTTTTCTTAGTTTGTTTATTTAGAAAACATAGTAACTCATCAAGAAGACTCTTTCAGTATGGTAACTTGACCACCTCACCCCACAGCTTTCTCTTATTCTCATTAAGCAAATAATACATGCGTAGTTAATGGGAATATTATTCACCAAAGACCCTTCAGTTTTTAAAATTATGCTAAGTTTTAACCTTGACCATAAAAATAATATAGTGTTTAGTTTTCTTCCGTGGCAGATTTTAATAGCTTACTAAATGACTTTTGAGAGTCTGTGCCTTATGACTTTCCCCATGTATGTCAAGAGTATTTATGTCTTTGACCTCCCTCAGTACTGTACATATCTCTTGTACACAGTATGCAATCACCATCTGTTGACTGACTCTCAGGCAGAAGAACTTAAGATTAATTCCTAACATCAGCCTTAAAAGATTCCTAATAAAAACTGGTTATGGAAAATGTCCTTTTCAGAGAGTCATATTGAAATATTTTTGGATGAAATGACATGTCAGGATTTGTTCCAGCACAGAAGAAAATTAAACCTGACAACAGCTTAGGAACTGTTAAATATAGGCGACGTATATATGAGGGTTTGTTGTATTGTTCTCTCAACTAGAATATGTTTGAAAATTTCTTAATTAAGAAACTGTTTAACTGGTTATATACCAAAATTGCACAGCAAAGAATCTAATTAGGTCAGTGGGTTAAGAACTTAACTGTATGCTAAGAAAATACAAAAGAAGGAATAAAACTAAAGTACAAAGGTCATGGCTTCCAGAAAAAAATGGTAATTAAAAATGCAAAATCTATATTTAAATTATGCTGTAACTAAGATTTCCATCTCAAAATTTTAATAGTGCTTATACAGATTAACCTAGAATAATAAAGAAAACCTAAAATTATAAACTCATAGAATCATACAACTTTAAAACTGAAAGGAAATTTTAAAGAATCATAAAATTTAACTGTCTTGCTCAAAATCCCAACACTGCTCAGTACAAAGAAAAATTCTTCACTGGAAACGAGGTCTTCCCATGATTCTTAACCAGTATTTCTAAAAACAAGTAAAATACATTGCCTTCAAAAGCTCTTTTCTTGTTATTTAGATTTGTATTACTTCATTTACCATAGCACACACCTTCATGCAGTTATACATCATGTCTACAACATACCATTCGGTTAATACATTTACAATTACATTAGAATTGTTATTTGTACCTTAAATTTCCTTGCTTTTAAAGACTCCAGATTTTGATTTTAACTGTACTTCACATCAACTTTTTTTTATATTCAGGTTAAATGAAAAGCATGCTGTTGTACAGAAAACTAATTCCTTTTTGTGTCAAACCAAGCTCAATTTTGTTACTGGAACACAATTTTCTCTCAACTGTTGATTTCCTAATTTCTCACCCCTGAAAAAAACTTAATTTATTTTACTGAGGAAGGAAAATAGGATATAAAAATTGCTGGGACACATTGAGCATCCGGTAGCAGTTTTAAGTGCACACTGCACTACTTTGCCAAAGCAACTAGCTCAACTATGAGCTTAGACTTTTTATGTGAGAAACTAATATAGTACATGAAGACCATCTTGGCATTACAGTAAATGTATTTTAAAAGGAAGATTTTCCCACACTTCAGATTACCAAAATAATAGGGCCAATTTATTAACCAGCAAAACTGCTCTTTGTAATAATGTTTGCCCACACATACTACCTTCACTTAAATTATGCATCTTGTACTCCAACCCCACCAGACAAGATTCCCCTCCTCGTCCCCTACTATGCTCCATTTTCTAGGTTCAGCTACTCCATTCCAAAATGAAAGGTACTGAGTTAAATTTTTTTCCAGGTACTCTGAGTTTGGTATATCCTCCCAAAACTCCTGCTTTAGAAGTTTTGCACTACATCACTGTGAAACCTAGAAGGTATCTAAGTCACCTCTTCTACCGTTTATTCACTTAACAGTTATTGAGCACCATCCACTTCTGTGCATTCCTTTGGGCTAGACAGACAGTAAAAGCTACATTCCTCCCTCATAAAACTCATGGCGAGGGCCAGCCCGGTAGTGTAGGAGTCAAGTTCACATGCTTCACTTCAGCAGCCCAGGATTCACAGGAACACATCCCAGGCGCGGACCTACACACCACTCATCAAGCCATGCTGTGGCAGCATCCCACATACAAAACAGTGGAAGACTGACACAGATGTTAGTCCACAGACAATCTTCCTCTCATACATACAAAAAATATATATTAAAAAAAGAAAATTCACTGGGTTAAAAATAGAGAATGTAATGTCATTCTGTCTTAAACTTTGGCATATATAAGAATCTTCTGGGGAGCCTATTAAAATTGTAGATTCCCAAACCATATCCTCAAAATGAGGATTCCAAAGGTTAAGTAAGAACACTGTTAAAAATACTTTGAGATTCACCACTGTTATATGGTGTAATCCAAAATGTTAGGTTGAACAATATGAAAATCGCTATTTTAGTAGGTCAAAACAGTCAAATACAAAAGCACCAAAACAGCTGAATGGAGAAAGGAAAGTCTCTTCAACAAACCATCCTACAACACCCAATAAAACAGCTATCACCTCCCTAGTTATGTCAGACTCCTTCTACATCTCCCCTACGTACATCAATCACCTAGGCATGTCAATTTTAACTTTCTAAATTTTAACTCTCTACCCTCCTAAATGTTCCCTTTACCACTGCTTCATTTAAGAGCTATATCATCTCATCTAAACTACTTCAACAGCCTCAACCAGTCTCTCTGGCCTTCAGAATGTTCTCTACCAACCAATCCCCCTTACTGGCAATTAAGTGATCTTACTGGTCATATCACTATCCAGCTTAAAATCTTTCAGCAGTTAGCTATTCTGAACCTTTTGAGGTCAATTAGAAAGAATTCATAATCTTTCAAAAAATACTTAGAGAGGTAAAATTATAGACATTTTTATACAAGTAGCACAGTTTTCATAATAAAATTTAACTATATTAAATCACTTACATCATAAAACAGTTTTCTATCAGCAGCCAAACGTTTCGATGCCAGAGTCTTGGTAACATGATAGAAGGTAAGTAATGCTCTGTGCTGTCGAAGATCATCTTGGACTTTCACAGATTCTATAAGAGTGGGAATCAGTTCAGGCCACTGTCTGGGACAATCCAATCGAGCAACTTTTGCAATCAGCACTGCAATCTGAGTTGCAATCTAGAGGGAAAATATTAATCAAAAATAAACATAAGAAAATAAAGCAATGGCTAAGGAATGCATTCATAGCTGAAAATTACCTTTTTGGTTAACTATAATTTGACAGAAGTGAATAAGATTTCAATGAACAACTGCTTAAAAGTGGTTCTCAAAGTGTGGTCTATGGATCCCCAAGGGGCCTAAGATCCTCTCTCTGAGGTCCCCCACTTTCCCAATAACCTATCAACATGAAGCTAGATTTTCTTCATACAATTTCTACCAAATAATACATCATAATACAGTAAATGAAGAAGCAGATATGAAAATCCAGATGTCCTCTTTTAAACAGCCATAAACTAAAGAGATATGCAAAACTACAGAACAATGTCATTCTTCTCATTAAATATTTCTTGTTTGGGGAAATAGTTATTCTTCATTTCTTAAAATTCTATTTATGTTAACAAGTAATGATTTTATTTTTTAGTTAATAAATATTTTTAAATTTCTCAGTTTTAATTTCTAATACAGTAAATATTAACAGATATAACACTATGGAGTTTTATTTTAGCAGTATAAGGAAGTTCTAAGACCGTGAAGTTTGAGAACCACTGACCTAAGAGTAGAAATAAACATCAATAATTAGTATTTAACTAACGACATTTGTACAGATCAGTGTTTTCCCAATGCTGGTTGACAGATATCTGGGCAATGACTGACTCTTCAACCACCCAAAGCCCTGCCCTGCCTCCTCCCCCTGGTGAGAGGAACTCTGTTCCTCTTCAACCTCCCTCATCTCCTTAGTCAAGGAAATGCAGAGCACAGAACTGAGATCATTTAAATAGGCTGAAACAACAGCACTAGTTATACCTCCAAATACAGCATACTTTAATATTCAAACTAAAAGAGTAAAATGCAAGAAATAGTGGTAACTTGGAAAAATTCAAGAATTCTTGTATCCATAAGCAAAAATTTTATTCTTAGGAGAAAAATCTCACTATAAAGGAAGGAAAACATAAAACTATATAATCTACTATCTATCTCCCACATAGTAATGGGAATTGAAAAATATGATGAAAGAGATAGACAAAATCCTGAAGCCATCCTATAATTTAAACAAGGGGAATGGAACAGTCATCTAAATCATTAAAATTAATTTCTATGCAGTAAGACTACAAATATATAGAGATTTGCTTTCAATATTGGCTTAAAAACTGCGGAAGTTAAAAAAACATAAGTATATCTTAAAAAGACTTTTGAGTTTTAAATCATTAAAAGCCAAATCTAACCAAAATTCTTAATAGCTAGAACTGGATCTCAAAATTTAAAAACCAACAGAGAAGTGTGTATAAACATCACAAATGGACATTATGGAATAAGATTTTATTTTTAATGCTGAGAAACAAAATAAGTCTGGAAAATAAGCAAAAATTAAGGGAAGAGAAAGAATACTTAGCATTCATTTTCTCACTAACCTGGTTTATTGGTTCATTGAAGTTGGTGATTAACCCTGCACGTAACGTAGATTTCTCTTCCTCTGAGAGAGCACTGTAAAAAGATGTATTTATTATGCAAGAGAACAGTGTCTAATGATGAATGCAGGTAAGCACCATGGAGAATTTTAACAATAAAAAGCCTTTCAAACAAGGTGTCCCTGATTGCTTTGGGTAAATAAATAGAATTATTTCCATTACTTGTATATTGGCACATCAAGTAATTCAAAAGGAATTCCTTCACAATTGAATAAGAACCACAAAATAATAAGCAATAGGAAATAATACAAATCCAGAGTAAAGAATGTGATGCTTCAAGGTTGCTTTTATTGATGTAAAACTAGTTGCCTATCAAAAAATTAATGGTTGACTAAAAAAAAATCTGTATGAGTAGCTATTGCCTTCCACTGACTTCTTTTATAAAATCAGAGTGAGGTTATTCTGTGCAGAAAGGCATCAGGAATCAGAGAATGTTTTGGATATAAGACTTATTAGAAATCAACTAGTTTAAAATCTTTCATTCTACATCTCTGGAAAGAATAAACACTATACTAATAATTTTTACTACAAATGAGGAAGGAGACTAGATAGCAAAAGGACAGAGATGGAGAATATTCACTGTATAAAATCACATACATTTTGAATTTTGAACCAGATGAATGCATTATTTCTTTTAAAGTACTCATTTTAAGGTTTTTCCATTACGGCCACGATAAAGTAGCTTGTAACAGACAAACGGTCCTAATAAAATCAGCTATAAAAGTTCCTTACAATTTAAAATAAAAATTTTAAGGCATATGTTGAGTTGAACTGTATCCCCCCAAAAAAAGACATGTTCCAGTTCTAATGCCAGGTATCTGTGAATGTGAGCTTCTTTGGAAATAGGGGCTTGGCAGACGCAATTGAGTTAAAATGAGGTCAGACTGAGTTAGGGTGGGCCCTAGTCCTAAGACCAGTTACCTTCCTAAGAGAAGGAAAATTTGGACAGATACACAGAGGAGACACACGAACAGAAAGCCCAGTGACAATGGAGGCAGAGATTGGAGTGATGCAGCTGCAAGCCAAGGAACGCCAAGGATTGCTGACCACAAGCAAAAGCTAAAAAGAGACAAGAAAGAATGAGTCTCCCTCGAGCCTGCAGAGGGAGCACAGCCCTGCCCAGCATGTGAATTTTTTAGATTCCTAGCCTCCCGAACTGTGAAAGGATACACTCGTATTGTTTTAAGCTACCCAGTTTGTGACAGTCTCTTACAGCAGCCCTAGGAAATTAATATACCATCTAAAAACAACCTAGACAGCCAGGACTTGAGAGACAGGGGTCTTAAAAAGAAGGGAAATGAACTGTGATGAATCAGTACATTTCTCTTTGAGGTGTCTGCTCACAAAAAATCAAGCTAAAAGTAGCAACTAAGAGACTAAAAGAGCTAAGGAGAGGTTTCAGCAGGTCTCACAATGCTGGAAAGACAGAAATTGAAGTTCAGGACCCAAGAAGGCAATATTTTGGTACATACCCAAGGCTTGAAGCTGAAACCCCAGGAAGGCTAAAACCTGGGATCAAGAGTAAACCAGAAAGAGACCACCTTCAACCAGATGAAGATTGAGGCCATATTCTATTAAATTAGAATTAAGTTCTCTCTGGAGAAAGATAACAGAATTCAAAGTCTCTCCAATTGTCCCTATACAATGTTCAACATTCAATCAAAACTTCCCAGGCATACTACAAAAAAGGAAAAACTGAAATCAAAACACAAACAGCAGCAGGAAATACAGACAGTGCAGCTACCAAATCACACTTGCAACACTTTTGATGATTATATTCAAGAGAATACGTGAAAGATCAAGAATTTCACCACAGAACTGAAATCTGTTTTTTAAAAAATACCAAAAAGAAATCCTAGAACTGATAAACACAATCAGTGAAATAAACATAACAAAATGGAAGACAGGTCAGTGGAAAATATCCAGATTGAAACATAATGAGAAAAATAGGACTTCTGCTTCTGAGAGAGTTCACTAACAGATATGCACTAAAAAAATGCTAAAGGTCATTCTGCAGGCAGAAGACAAACAGATCCATGAGGAAGCACAGTTAATAAAGAAAGGAGTAAAAAACACTAGAAACATAAATCTAAATGAATACTGCCAGCAAAATAATATAAAACAGTATTTTGTGGAGTTTAAAATATATGCAGAATTAAAGTACTCAACAACAAGAGCATAAAAGACAGGAAGACATAAATGGAGTTAAAGTACCATAAGGTTCTTGCATTATCTGAAGGAAGTAAAGTACTAATCCAAGACAGTCTCTAATAAGTCAAGAATGCGTGTCATAATCCCTAGGAAAATCACTTGAATAATAAAAGTGTCCCAGTAGCCTTGTAGAGGGAAAAACTGAGTAACAAAAAATTTCTTGAATGATCCAAAGGAAGGCAGGAAAGATAAGAAAGGGAGGAGAGAGCAAAGATCAGACAGAAACAAAAAAAAAACAAATAATGGATGGTAGCTTTAACCATCTTTATCTGTAATTACATTAAATGTAAATAGGTGTAATACTAAAATTAAAAGACAACATTTATCAGATTGGGTAAAAAACAAAAGCCAACTATTTCTGCTCATAAGAGAAACATTTTAAATAAAACAACAAAGAAATATTGAAAGAAAAAGATATACCATGCAACCATGAGATGGCTGGTGTGGCTCTATTAATATCAGGCAAGCTAGACTTTAAGCCAAAACACATTGTCAGAGATACAGAGGAACATTTCATAATTAAGACAAGGTCAACTCTACAAGAATATAATAACCCTGACCTTCTATGATCCTAATCAAGCCTCTATATACAGAGAACAAAAACAGAATGAAAAGAAGAAATAGGCAAGTCCATAATCATATTTGGAGATTAATACACCTCTCTCAGTAAATGAGGGAGAAAGCACAAAATCAATAAGGATAGAGAAGATTTGGATAATATAATTAACAAATTTGACCTAATTTACATATATAAAACATTATAATCCACAACAGCAAAACATATGTTCCTTTCAAGTGCACATAAATCATTTACTAAAATACCATATGCTGGGATCAAAAAGCAAGACAGCATATTGCAAAGAATGAAATCAGTAACCAAAAAAAACAACTAAAAAAAGCCTCACATGTTGGGAAATTAGGTGATATACTTCTAATTAATCTATGAGTCTAAAAAGAAAAAACGAGAAATTTTTAAATGTTTTTAGCTGAATGGTAATGAAAATACTACATCTCAATGCTTGTGAAACTGAACTAAAGCCATGATTATAAGAAAAGCCTTAATGTTTTAAATGAATATATAAGAACAAAAACTGAAAATCATTTATCTAAGCTTCCAGCCCGAAATGCTACAAAACAAATAGCAAATTAAATTCAAAAAAGTGGGGCCAGCCTGGTGGCACAGTGGTTGAGTTTGCATTCTGCTTCGACAGCCCACGGTTAGCAGTTTAGATCCTGGGCGTGGACCAGCACACTGCTTATCAAGCCATGCTGTGGCAGGCATCCCACATATAAAGTAGAGGAAGATGGGGACAGACGTTAGCTCAGGGCCAGGCTTCCTCAGCAAAAAGGAGGACTGGCAGCAGATGTTAGCTCAGGGCTAATCTTCCTCAAAAACAAAATAAATAAAAATAAATTCAAAAAAGTAATAGAAAGTACATCAAGCCTTATAAAATACAATAACTAAAGCACGGGTAGACAAATAGGCCAACAGGACAAAACAGTGAATCCAAAAACAGATCCATACATCTGAAGTGCTCGATTTATAAAAAGGGAACCTCTGAAACGTGACAGGGAAAGAAGCCACAGTGCTACCCTTACTTCACATACGCACCCCACACAGAAAGCACTTCCAGACAGATCTTTCACCTAAATGTGACTAGTAAAACAAAGCTTCTAGCAGAAAACAGAGTATTTTCATGACCTAGAGTAGAGCAAAAATTTTGTAAATATGCCCCAAAAGAATTGTAGCTAAACTGAACTTCATTAAAATGAAGGACTTCTCATCAAAAGACACCATTAACAAAGTGAAAAGGCGGAGTGACATCAGTAACATGGCGGAGTGAGCAGTTTTCTTTGTCTCTCCCCCTTCAAGCTAAAACTAACTGGACATTCATTGTTCAACAAAGGATATCCACACAGCACCTCAGGACGCCTGAGAGACCCATGCTGCTATACATAGGAATGTGGACAGACTTCCACCTGGGAGGAAGTGGAGATAGGCGAGAACTCTATGACCCCTAGACAGCCTAGTACCGGCAAGTGACACTCTCCTGGCTGACACACTCATAGCACCACCACGGCACTGAGGGTGGGCATGCGCATCAGCGGCATGACTATGGAAACAAGTGACTACAGCCCTAAGCTCCCCTGCGACTGCTCCTTAGTCCAACGGGAAAATTCAGGGTCCCACAGCAGCTACTGGGAAAGCCTCTACTCAGCCTTGGCAGAGAGGCTCCGTGCAGCAAACACAAATGCTGGGAGGCCCCGGGGAAGAAGGGGCTCAGCTGGCTGCATTTAACACACACAGCCCTGCTGTGGCCCCAAGGGGGCAAGTGACACCCAGCGGGACCACACAAGCAGGCAGTGACAATTCAGAGCCCCGGCATGACTGCTCCTTGGTCCAGCGGGAAAATGCAGAGCCCCACAGCAGCCACAGGGAAAGCCTCTACTTGGTCTTAGTGGAGAGGCCCCGCCCAGCAAACACAAAGGCTGGGAGGCCCTGAGGCACAAGTAGCGAGGCTGGGTGAGCTAACCACTGGCTGCATTAGATACCCATAGCTCTGCTGTGGCCCAGAGTGGTCAAGTGAGATCCTGCTGGACCTGATGGTGGCAGAGCTGCAAGTCTAGGTGAACCAGCTTCTGGCGGCTGTGAAAGCCCACAACACTGCTGCAGACCCGAAGGAGGGAGTGTGTCTATGTGGTGTGTGAGAGCAGGCACCAGCAACTCGAAGCCCCCTTGTGATTTTTCCCACAGCTGATGGGAGACCCCACAGGACCACTGCAAACATGAGAAGGGGCCCAGACTCGGTCAGAACAGCTGACAGGGATCCTGGTCAGTGCAGATTACACAGCTGCTGACCCCTCCCCACCAGTAAAAGCAAGTGGGCGCAGTAACCAAACTCTGTATGCAGAGGCATAAATTCACAACATCAAGCAGTATGAAAAAATACATTAAATCCCCAGAACAGAAGAAAAATGACAATTACCCAGCAAACAATCCCAAAGACACTGAAATCTATAACCTAAATGACAAGGAATTCAAAATAGCTATCATTAACAAACTCAGTGAGTTAAAAGAGAATACAGATAGACAACTCAAGGAGTTCAGGAGCTACCTCACAAAAGAGCTTGATACTATAAAGAAGAACCAATCAGAAATGTTGGAGATGAAAAACACAATGGAGGAAATTAAGAAAAATCTGGACTCTCTGAACAGTAGGGTTGACAATATGGAGGACAGAATTAGCAATCTGGAGGATAGGAATATAGAAATGCTTCAGACAGAGGAGGAGACAGAACTAAGACTAAAAAGAAGTGAAGAAACTCTCAGAGAAATATCCGACTCAATTAGGAAATGCAACATAAGGATTATAGGCATCGCAGAAGGAGAAGAGATGGAGAAGGGGACAGAAAGCCTGTATAAAGAATTAATAGCTGAGAACTTCCAAAACACAGTGAGGGAGCTGGAAATTCATGTGACAGAAGTGAATAGATTTCCAAACTTTATCAATGTAAAAAGATCAAGCCCAAGGCATGCAGTAGTGAAGCTTGAAAAAGTCAACGACAAAGAGAAATTATTAAGGGCAGCAAGGCAGAAGAAAATAACCTACAAAGGAACTCCCATCAGGCTGTCAGTAGATATCTCAGAAGATACGTTACAGGCTAGAAGAGGGTAGAATGATATATTCAAAACTCTGAAGGAGAAAAGCTTGCAGCCAAGAACACTCTATCCAGCGAAAATATCCTTCAAATATGATGGAGAAATAAAAACTTTCCCAGATAAACAAAAGTTAAGGGAGTTCATTGCCACAAGAGCCCCCTACAAGAAATGCTCAGGAAGACACTCATACCTGGGGCGGGTTACAAAACCCTGAGGAAAGGAAGTAAGTAGAAAGACAAAATCAGAAAATTGCAGCTATACATCAGAACAGGGTAGCAAATGCTTAAGTATAACATTAAAGATAAAAGGAAGCGGGGCTGGCCCTGTGGCCGAGTGGTTAAGTTCGCATGCTCCACTGCAGGCAGCCCAGTGTTTCGTTGGTTTAAATCCTGGGCGCAGACACGGCACTGCTCATCAAACCACGCTGAGGCAGCATGCCACAGGCCACAACCAGAAGGACCCACAATGAAGAATATACAACTATGTACCAGGGGGCTTTGGGGAGAAAAAGAAAAAAAGATTAAAAAAATAAAAAAAAGGGAGGGAAACACCAAGAATAAATATAATCTTGTCATTTTAACCACAAACTCATGACACAAGAAGAAGAAAAAAAGATCTGACAATAATAACCTAGAAGGAGAAGAGGAAAGGGATGGAATGGCTTAATCTAAGGAAATAATAGGCTAGCAGAAAATGGACTATCTCATCTATGAGATGTTTTATACAAAGCACAGGGTAACCACTAAACAAATAACAAGAATAGAGACACAAATTACAAATAAGAAGAAAGTCAATATAGAAAACTACCTACCTGAATTGTTAGTCCAAAATTCATGGGAGGATAAACAAAGGAAATGCAGGAGAACCAGAAAACAAGTGATAAAATGGCAGCATCAGGCCCCTACATTTCAATAATCACTCTAAATGTAAATGGATTGATCTCCAATCAAAAGACACAGAGCGGTGGGATGGATTAAAGAACAAGGCCCAACAATATGCTGCCTCCAGGAAATACATCTCTGCCCCAAAGACAAACACAGACTCAGAGTGAAGGGATGGAAGATGATACTCCAAGCTAATAGTGAACATAAGAAAGCAGGTGTCACCATACTTATATCAGACAAAGTAGACTTCAAAGCAAAACAAGTAAAGAGAGACAAAGAGGGGCAGTTTATAATGAAAAAAGGGATATTCCAACAAGGAGACATAACACTTATAAATATACATGCATCCAACACAGGAGCACCAAAGTATGTAAAGCAACTATTAACAAAACTAAAAGGAGACATCAACAATACAATAACAGTAGGGGACCTCAACACCCCACTAACACCAAAGGATAGATCATCCAGACAGAAAGTCAACAAGAAAATTATAGAACTAAATGAAAAACTAGACAAGATGGACTTAATAGATATATATAGAACACTCCATCCAAAACAGCAGGTTACACACTCTTCTCAAGTGCGCATGGAACATTCTCAAGGATAGACCATATGTTGGGAAACAAAGCAAGCCTCAACAAATTCAAGAGAACTGAAATAGTATCAAGCATCTTTTCAGACCATAACGCTATGAAACTAGAAATCAACTAAAATTTTAAAGCTGGGAAAGGGGCAAAAATGTGGAGATTAAACAACATGCTACTGAACAACCAGTGGATCACCGAAGAAATTAAAAGAGAAATCAAATATTATCTGGAGACAAATGAAAATGAAAACACATCATACCAACTCATTTGGGATGCAGTAAAAGCAGTACTAAGAGGGAAATTCATCACAATACAGGCTCACCTCAATAAACAAGAAAAATCTCAGATAAGCAACCTCAAACTACACCTTACAGAAGTAGAAAAAGAAGAACAAACAAAGCTCAAAGTCAGTAGAAGGAGGGAAATAATAAAAATTAAAGCAGAAATAAATGAAAGTGAAACAAAAAGGACAGTAGAAAAGATCAATGAAACAAAGAGCTGGTTCTTTGAGAAAATAAACAAAATTGACAAAACCTTAGCCAGGCTCACTAAGAAAAAAAGAGAGAAGATTCAAATAAATAAAATTAGAAATGAAAGAGGAGAAATCACAATGGATACCACAGAAATACAAAAGATTATGAGAATACTATGAAAAACTATATGACAACAAATTGGACAACCTAGAAGAAATGGATAAATTCTTAGACTCTTCCAACCTCCCAAAACTGAATCAGGAAGAAACAGAGAATCTGAATAGACGAATCACAAGTAAAGAAATTGAAACCATAAATCAAAAACCTCCCCAAAAATAAAAGTCCACAACCAGATGGCTTCTCTGGAGAATTCTATCAAACATTCAAAGACTTAATACCTATCCTTCTCACATTCCAGAAAATTGAGGAAGATGGAGCACTTCCTACAACACTCTACGAAGCCAACATCATCCTGATCCCAAAGCCAGACAAGGACAACACAAAGAAGGAAAACTAGAGGCCAATATCACTGATGAATATAGTTGCAAAAATTGTCCTCAACAAAATTTTGGCAAACTGAATACAGCAATACATTAAAAAGATCATACACCATGATCAAGTGGAATTTATACCATGGACAGAAGGATGGTTCAACAGCCACAAGTCAATCAACGTGATACACCATACTAACAAAAGGAGAAACAAAAACCACATGATCATCTCAATAGACGCAGAAAAAGCATTCAACAAGATCCAACATCCATTTACGATAAAAACTCTGATAAAAATGGGTATAGAAGGAAAGCACCTCAACATAATAAAGTCCATATATGATAAACCCACAGCCAACATCATACTCAATGGGCAAAAACTGAAAGACATCCCTCTGAGAACAGGAACAAGACAAGGGTGTCCACTCTCACCACTTTTATTCAACATAGTACTGGAGGTTTTGACCAGAGCAATTAGGCAGGAAAAAGAAATAAAAGGAATCCAAATAGGGAGGGAAAAAGTGAAACTGTTGGCAGACGACATGATCTTATATATAGAAAACGCCAAAGAATCCATTGGAAAACTATCAGAAATAATCAACAACTACAGCAAAGTGACAGGGTATAAAATCAACTTACATAAATCAGTAGTATTTCTATACTCTAATAACAAACTAACAGAAAGAAAACTGAAGAACACAATCCCATTCACCATTGCAACAAAAAGAATAAAATACCTTGGGGTAAATTTAACCAAGGAAGTGAAAGACCTATACAACGAAAACTACAGGACCTTCCTGAAAGAAACTGATGATGACATAAAGAGATGTAAAGACATTCCATGTACATGGATTGGAAGAATAAACATAGTTAAAATGTCCATACTACGTAAAGCAATCTACAGATTCAACGCAATCCCAATCAGAATCCCAATGACATTCTTTACAGAAATAGAACAAAGAATCCTAAAGTTCATATGGGGCAACAAAAGACCCTGAATTGCTAAAGCAATCCTGAGAAAAAAGAACAAAGCTGGAGGCACCACAGTCCTTGACTTTAAAACACACCTCAAAGCTACAGTAATCAAAACAGCATGGTACTGGTACAAAAACAGGTACATAGATCAATGGAACAGAATTGAAAGCCCAGAAATAAAACCACACATCTATGGACAGATAGTCTTCAACAAAGGAGCTGAGAACATACAATGGAGAAAAGAAAGTCTCTTCAACACTGTTGTGAAAACTGGACAGCTACATGTAAAAGAATGAAAATCAACCACTCTTTTTCACCATTCACAAAAATGAACTCAAAATGGATCAAGGACTTAAAGGTAAGACCTGAAATCACAAGGCTTCCAGAAGAAAATACAGGCAGTACTCTCTTTGACATCAGTCTTAAAAGGATCTTTTTGGATACCATGTCATCTCAGATAAGGGAAACAATAGAAAGAATAAACAAATGGGATTTCATCAGACTAAAGAGCTTCTACAAGGCAAGGGAAAACAGGATTGAAACAAAAAAACAACCCACCAATTGGGAAAAATATATTTGCAAATCATACATCTGACAAAGGGTTAATCTCCATAATACATAAAGAATTCACACAACTCAACAACAAAAAATCAAACAACCCAATCAAAAAATGGGCAGGGGACATGAACAGACATTTCTCCAAAGATATAAGGATGGCCAATAGGCACATGAAAAGATGTTCATCATCGCTGATCATCAGGGAAATGCAAATCAAAACTACACTAAGATATCACCTTATACCCATTATAATGGCTAAAATAACCAAAACAAAAAATAGTAAACGTTGGAGAGGTTGTGGAGAAAAAGGAACCCTCAGACACTGCTGGTGGGAATGCAAAGTGGTGTAGCCACTATGGAAAACAGTATGGAGATTTCTCATAAAATTAAAAATAGAAATACCATATGACCCAGCCATCCCACTACTGGGTATCTATCCAAAGAACTTAAAATCAGCGATTCCAAAAGACCCATGCACCCCTATGTTCATTGCAGCATTATTTACAATAGCCAAGACGTGGAAGCAACCTAAGTGCCCATCAACTGATGATTGGGTAAAGAAGATATACA